>NW_015507006.1:146007-146481 GCF_001515645.1 Sinocyclocheilus grahami
TGCTTTACCCCACATACGCACGACCGGAAGGAGCGGAAGCAGTCGGCTCGTCGCACTCGTTCAGTGACTCGTTTCGCTTTGACGGCTTTCAGCCTCGCCCTGCTTCATACTACTACGTTAATAAATCATTAGCTCATCCATGAACATGATTTCTGCCCGAGTCCCGTCGGATTGCATCGGCTGTGGGGATGAAGACGACAACTCCCATGATTCCACACTCAGTCACAGCGTCATCAAACTACGCCTTTGTCTGTTTGTTTATTTTGAATACGCGCCCTCTTGTGGCGAAAATTACATATTGTGCCTTTAATTGATTATCTGATTCCTAAAATATTTTTTTATTAAAGGGGTCATATGATGCTTTTTTTAAAGATCATTATTTTGTGTATTTGGTGTAACAGAATATGTTGACATGCTTTAATGTTCAAAAAACACATTATTTTTCAAATACTGTACATTATTGTAGGCCCTCTA
>NW_015507006.1:146501-146816 GCF_001515645.1 Sinocyclocheilus grahami
CCCCTCCTTCTGACAAGCGCAGTCTGCTCTGATTGGCCAGCTGACCCAGTGCATTGTGATTGGCCGAATACCGCAAGCACTCGTCGGAAATGTAACGCCCCTTACCATAATCGCGAGCTTCATCTTTCAAAATAAATGTAAAGACAGTAAATAATGTCATTAGTTTTACCATCAGTTCAAGCCCGAAAGGGTAACAGAGTTGCGTGATAGACACAGTGATGATGCAGTACACAAGCCACGGTTAAGACGGTTGTGACCCTGTCTCTCTCTCTCTCTCTCTCTCTCTCTCTCTCTCTCTCTCTCTCTCTCACACAC
>NW_015507006.1:146934-172073 GCF_001515645.1 Sinocyclocheilus grahami
TGTTTCTGTATTTTTCATGTTTATGATATTTTGGAATGACTGAAGATCAGCGCAGAATTCAATAATCTTGTGGATGGACCGCAGCAAGTCCTTTTGCAGTTTTATCCATCAAAATGCTATGCAGACATAATGGAAATGACATTCACATTGTAGAGCTTGGACAAAGTTGTAAGTAAATTTATTTACTTTATAAATGCACATTTATTGGAGTCTGTAAGCTTTACGATTGTAAGGCACATTTTAATGCTTCCCTTTGTTTCTATTAAAGCACACAGGCTCGGAGCAGGAATTCATCAAGGACATGACCGTTGGAATTACAGTTGTGGGTGACTAAACTGAGCACCATCAATCTGCAGTGATGTGGTCCAGGTAATAGAAGAAGAAATCTTGGTGATCTGTGGTTGCAACACGTTGTGGAGTTGTGTAGTGTGTTAGACTATCTGGGACTTGTCACAGAAAGAAACTCATTCAGGTTCAGAACAACTTGAGGTTTAGTAAATGACCGTTTTCTTTTCTTTTTTTCCCTTCTTTTTTGGGTGAACCCTTTAAGAAAATGTAGATATTTGCATTGGAAAACCGCTTCAGAATTTTGAGAACATAATTTGACATATTATTTTCCCTTCAGTTTATTCCTTGAATTTTCTATAATTGGTATTTAAAAGGTCTTTATAAAGTCTTGAATTTATCTTCATAAAACCAGCAGAAACCCTGTTTATGGACATCGCCATTTTTGATTATTTTGCTGTAATTTGTAATTTGAACAGTCAATAGCAAATACTTGAACTAATAACAAAACAGTAGCTGATTCAGAAGCGCCAGATTGTCATAGCAAAGTCAGAATGACCTCCTCTCCTAGGTTCACGAAACGGTTGTCCATAAAATGCATTGCTGTTCTGTTGTAAGTAATCTTAAAGATTTCTAAATGCATCTACTTTCGGAAGGCCAAATAAAGTGCATTTGCTTTCGCCTAGAAACACACCGCATCTCCCTGACATGCTGCTTCAACACTAACTGCGGTTACTGAAACCACGCCTTCTTTCTTTGCGTGAACATAGTGAGGTAGATATGTGGGGGCGTGTTAGAAAACAAGCCGTTTTAGGGGGGCGTGGCAGAGTCTTAACTTTTATAAAGAATATCTCTTTGGTTTTGAGACTTTAGTCTTTGCAACTTCAGGGATCTTATCTATGCACAATCAGCTTGTAACACTCCAAAGAGAAATGACATATGACCCCTTTAAATTTAATTTAAAAATGAATTTATTTTATGAATTTAAATTGATAATTTCTTTTTTAAATATTTTTTTTATTTATAGATATTTTTATATTTTAATAAAAGATCTTTCTTATGCTCAGCAAGACTGCTTTTATTTGATTAAAATACAGTAAAAACAGCAATATTGTTAAATATTATTATAATAAAAAAACATTTTCTATTTTAATATATGATGAGTTTATTTGCAAAAACAGAAACTCTGTTTTTTTTTAAATGTTCAAAAGTTATGGTTTTTATTATGTTTTTATTGTGTTTTATTGTGTTAGTTAGCTGTATTTTTTTAGTTATTTTTTATCCTAATCAAAATAACCCAACTGCAGTTTGATTGAGATTAATTGGAATGCACAATGAAAAATTATTTTTGAAAATTGTTGAAAACGGAGTTATCTGTTTATGCTAACAAACTCTTCATATTTAGGGCCCGAGCACCGATGGTGTGAGGACCCTATTGGAATTCTTCTTCTTCCTCTTCTTCAAACTGAATCGCATTTTTAAGGGGCCTAAACATGCTCCAAAGCTCATGAAATTTGCACACGCGTCAGAACTGGCAAAAATTGACATCTGATATGTTTCAGAAGTGGGTGTGGCAAAATGGCTCGATAGCACCACCTGTACACATTCAACGGAGTGCGCCTCAAGCTACGTTTTATGTACATGTACGAAAATTTGGTACACACATGTAACACACCATTACCTACAAAAAAGTCTCTTGGTACAAAATCCAAAACCCAACAGGAAGTACATTATTTTGAATTTCCTGTACAGTTTTTGTGCAGTTTTTTCCATTTCCAGGCCTCGTACTTTGACGAACTCCTCCTGCAGTTTTAATTGGATCATCTTCAAATTTGGTGAGGGTTATCTTAAGGCCTTTGTGATGTTAAATAGGGTATATGTCGAACATCACCTGACCAAACCCAGAAAAAGTGTGATGTTTCGCCATGAAACAGGAAGTTGCTGTAACTCTGGCATACAGTGTCTAATCTGCCCCAAACTTCACATGTTTGATTAGAGTCCTGGCCTGAACGCATCTTAAGCCCGATATTCCGTTATAATTATAGCGCCACCTGCTGGCAACAAGAAATGACTTGTTTTACACTAACTTAAACATGCAATGTCCGATCTGCCCTTAACTTCACACGTTTGATAAGAGTCCTGGCCTGGAAACATTTACATGCCAATATTCAGTTATAATTTATAGCGCCACCTGTTGGCAACAGCACATTTCATGTTTTACACTAACTCAAAAATACCATGTTTAATCTGCACCAAATTTCAAAGTCCTGGTCTGAAGACATCTACATGCCAACATTCAGTTACAGTCATAGCGCTACCAGCTGGCAGCAGGAAGATTGGCACATATAAATGACTTTGACCTATACCTCCTATATTTATCACTTTAAATGCATATTGCCCACCGTTAGCTGTTTTCCTAAAGCCACCGGGTGGCGGTGAGCCCGGGTGCAAGGGCCCTTTCATCGCTGCTTTATGTGATTGCAAATCTGAATTTTCAGCATCATTACTCCAGTCTTCAGTGTCACATGATCCTTCAGAAATCATTCTGATATGCTGATTTACTGCTCAGTTGTTATCAGTTATTACTGGTACTTAATTATGATTAATAGTTCTTATTATTAAAATTAAAACCAGTTTTTGCAGCTTAATATTTTTGTGGAAACCATGATTTTTTTTTTCTTTGATGAACTGAAATTTCAAAAGAACAGCATTTATTTGAAAAAAAAAATCTTTTGTAACATTATGAATGACTTTACTGTCACTTTTGTCAAATTTAATGTGAAGGCAATTATTAATTTTCTTTCATTTTTTTTATTCTTGTCCCCAAGGTTTTGAATGATTTCCACAAAAATATTAAGTAGCAAAAACTGTTTTAAACATTAATAATAATATGAATCTTTATAAATAATTAAATGCCAATAATAACTGATAATAAGCAACAAATCAGTATATCAGAATGATTTCTGAAGGATCATGTGACACTGAAAACTGGAGTAATGATGCGGAAAATTCAGCTTTGATCACAGAAATAAATTACATAGAAAACAGTTACTTTAGATTATAATACTATTTAAAAAATATTACTGTATTTACTGCATTTTTGATCAAATAAATGCAGCCTTGTTAAGCAAAACCATAAAAAAATATAAATTATTGCACACTTGTGACCTGTAGTGTATAAGTAATAAAAAATGTGTATATATAATTAAAATTATATATAAATAATAGTAAAAAAAATGCCGTTGTAGCCGAAGTCATCTGTGAACGGGCTTCTAGCAGAGATGATCGCTAAGTTTGAGGAGGAACCTCCACTGGGCACCAAATCTTCAGCACAGGGCGACAATCCCAACAATCTGCTGGCCTATGTGTCAAATCTCACCCTTAACGAAGGTTTGTCTGGAATGGACATGAAAATATGCAGCTGCGCATGTAGAGTACTGCTTTTATGAAGTCAATCATAATTGATCTGCAATTGCTCTTATAGGTGGGAATCGGCTTGATCAGGAGGTTAAGGTCTCCGTGATTGGCGGAGGAGATTTGGGAATCGCTGCTGTGTTGAGTATTATGGCAAAAGTAACTACATATATGTCTTTTGTTTGCCAGAAATAGCTTATGGCTATGTAACTGCATTTTTCTGACCAAGCTGTGTTGTCAAACGTTCCATCATAGGGCTGTGTTGACAAACTGGTTTTGATTGACATCCCTGAGAGCTCAACCAAAGGTGGCACAACGGATTTGGAGATTTTCGGTTTACCAAAGGTCGAGGTCTCAAAAGGTGCTTTTCATCACCACATTTAACACATTATTACCACACTTGGAAAATATCCTCAATTTTAATATGTAAAGAACAGTTCAAGCAGTTTTAAAGGGGTCATATGATGCGATTTCAAGTTTTCCTTTCTCTTTGGAGTGTTACAAGCTGATTGTGAATAGATAAGATCCCTGAAGTTGCAAAGACTAAAGCCTCAAAGCCAAAGAGATATTCTTTATCAAAGTTAAGACTCTGCCACGCCCCCCTAAAACGGCTTGTTCTAACACGCCCCCACATATCTACCTCACTATGTGGAAATATTTGCATAATGTGCCCAAATGTTCACGCAAAGAAAGAAGGCGTGGTTTCAGGAGCAGGTAGTGTTGAAGCAGCATGTCAGGGAGACGCTGTGTGTTTCTAGGCGAAAGCAAAAGCACTTTATTTGGCCTTCCGAAAGTAGATGCATTTAGAAATCTTTAAGATTACTTACAACAGAACAGCAATGCATTTTATGGACGACCGTTTCGTGAACCTAGGAGAGGAGTTTAAGTATTTGCTATTGACTGTTCAAATGCGGAGTTTTGCGCATTGTGTGTGTGTGTGTGTGTGTGCGCGCGTGCGCGAGAGAGAGAGTGAGAGAGAGAGCGGTGTGTGTGTGTGTGTGCACGCTAGCGAGAGAGGGCGCGAGAGAGAGATAAAGCACTCTTAAATTGAAATTGAAATTGAGAGAGAGAGCACCACAATGCACTGGGTCAGCTGGCCAATCAGAGCAGACTGCGCTTGTCGGAAGGAGGGGCTTTGTAGAAAACGAAGCGTTTGAGAGAGGCGGGGCATAGAGGACCTACAATAATGTACAGTATTTGAAAAATAATGTGTTTTTTGAACATTAAAGCATGTCAACATATTCTGTTACACCAAATACACAAAATAATGATCTTTAAAAAAAGCATCATATGACCCCTTTAAGCAAAGTTTACTTCTGAATTATAAAATCTTAATTAGTAAAATCAAGGGTGAATCTCACAATTTATGTCCACGTCTGGGTCAGGTTTCACCCCAAAATCAAAGGAAACAATACAGCGTTATATTTTGCAAAAGATGATGTTTTATTTATTTATTTTTTGCATTATGATAATCATTTTCATGACACTTAGACACATTTTCAAATTCCAATTAGTGTTATTTTAGTATTATTTATATACTGTTATATTGTTTGTACTTTATACTGTTAATTAGCTTTTATTTTTATATTTTTACTTTTTATTTTAATTTTAGTTTTAGTAATTGTTGTTTTATGCT
Source organism: Sinocyclocheilus grahami (assembly GCF_001515645.1). Taxonomy (NCBI): domain Eukaryota; kingdom Metazoa; phylum Chordata; class Actinopteri; order Cypriniformes; family Cyprinidae; genus Sinocyclocheilus; species Sinocyclocheilus grahami. The sequence goes on from NW_015507006.1 coordinate 152,270, forward strand.
TTGTCATTTTTCTTAGTTTTTTTTAATATTTAGATTAAAATTGTACAATTATATTTCTATTTTTATTTATTTTTATTTCCGTTTTAGTTTTATTCTAATATTTCTATTTTTTTAATTTTGTCTTTAAAAAAAAGTTTGTAATGTTTTTTTTGTTTGTTTGTTTAGTTAGTGGTAACTGCACTGTTTCTCATTAAAGTATTACAAGAAAAATATATATATATATTTATATTCTAAGTTTATTATTTTATTTCAATTTGTCCTCATACATGTGGAATTAACCCTTAAAGATACTGTATAGTTTAATTTTAAACATCAGATTTATTTATATCAAAATGACATTATAACCAAATTACATTCTAGAAACAATATATTAATAATTTAGCACTCCATGATGTTAAGATTAGTATTAATGTAATGTAATTGATATAATATTATAGTTTTTGTTTAGATTTTGAACTTTATTTTTAAATTAAATTTAAAATTTTAGGAATTTTGTTTTGTAATTTGTTATAGATATATAAAAAGAACTAGTAAAAATGAAAAAACAAATAAATGAATACTAGGTTTTTATTAATTTTTAATTTAATTTTTTTTAGTTTGAGTTCTTTTAGAACTTCAACTTGGACTAGACGATTTATAAAAATATGTTATTATATTTCAGTTAATTATTTTAAAATATTTCTAATCGTTTTTGTTAATTATAATACATAATCCCAGGTGAAGGGACAGATGTCACAACAAAGTCATAACATATATGTAGCTCTTACTCAACCTCTCAATCACAGCAGCTGGTGACCGAGTGTGTTTCTTCTTCATGTCACAGACCTGTCGGCCTCGGCGGGCTCTAAGGTGGTGGTGATCACAGCCAATGCCTGGAGTGATGAGCAGTCATATCTGAGTGTGGTTCAGACTAATGTGGACATGTACGGAGGCATCATCCCTCGTCTCGCCCAACTCAGTCCGAAAGCCGTGCTGCTCATCGCCTCTCAACCAGGTTCGCAAACACTGAGTCATCTTCTGCTCGCTCAGCTTCTGCTTAAAGACAACAGAAATTCAAAATCGGCCCTATTTATTTTCTTCTATTCTTATAGTGAATGTTTCACAATTTAATAAGCAATTACTCATCTAAAATCTAACAGACAGCAAAGTCTTGCTTTGTAGACCATGTATGTGACCTCTTGACCTTTCTGTCCACAGTGGACGTTATGACACATGTTGCCTGGAGACAGAGTCATCTTCTGCCCACTCAGGTGATCGGTGTGGGCTGTAATCTGGACTCGGAGAGACTGTCTCACATCATCAACATTTCACTGGTGGCGAATAGCACAGGCAAGCAGGCCTGGGTCATCGGAGAACTGTCCGAGAACAAGGGTGAGTCGATCACAAGCACATTAAAATATTTTAACAAACACGGTTTCAAACTCTTAATTTGCCCTTCCACAAAATTAAAGTCTTAAGAAAGTAGCAGAAAGTCTTAAATCTATAAACTCATGGCATTCAATGTTGCATGCAATGCAAAACAATGAATATCTTCTTCAGTTTTGTTTTCCAGTACAAATATTAAAACATTCTTAAATCAAGATGCATTTATTTGAGATGCAAACTGAAGGTATAAAAAATGTAACCAAATTAGACCATGTTTAAAACAAGGAGAAACAGACATTTTCTGAGTTCAGATATTTGTCCTTTTTATGTCCTTTCCATCATAAAATCACTTCATTTTGATACATTTCCCAGAAAACAAGACGACTTTATCATGTCATCTTTGCATCTGCTTTGATTTAAAGGTCACATATTGGACACCTTTCTGGAATTTTATTTTATGTTTTGATGTCCTTAAGCAGGGCTGTCCAAACTCGGTACTGGAGGGCCGGTGTCCTGCAGAGTTTAGCTCCAACTTGCCTCAACACACCTGACTGGAAGTTTCTATGCCTAGTAAGAGCTTGATTAACTGGTTCAGGTGTGTTTAATTAGGGTTGGAGCTAATCTCTGCAGGACACCGGCCCTCCAGGACCGAGTTTGGACAGCCCTGTCCTTAATGCAGTATAAGTACCAAAAACCATCTCAATATATTTTTACGGCTCCTCTGCATCTTGTTGTGATGTTGGTTGCCAGAATCTACGTAATACAGCCTCAAATTAGAAATTTGATCGCATATCTGCTGCCACTGCCAGACAAAAAACCGACGACAGCTGTGATTAAACGCGATAAAACGAGCAGACTGGACAGAAACGATAGTCAAAAATGCTCGCGTTTGCAGCGCACACTTCTTATCAGAAAAGGTTCAATAAAGTATTGTATTTTGTTGTTATGAGCGCATCTACAGATTTCTTGCCATATGTCTATGTTTCTTGCATCTCACGACTATGTCGTGTATGAAATAATGTCTGTGTGCATGTGTATAAAACAACAAACTGACGATTTATATATAATCATTTGTAATTGTATATACATTGTTGTGATTAATTGTGGCTGGAACAATAATGTAGCTGTAAAAATAGTTGCCAGTTGAAATTGAAATGTATATACATCTTCATCATGACTAGATAGACACGGTGAGATTGTCTTTACTTTACACGTTAGATGTGATCACCTCATAGTAACATATATGGCGGTGACTGTGTAGTTCTGACATCAACTTTTTACGGAAGTTACAACGGTTCGTGAAAAATCACAGCTACTTTATGCAGGCTGTGTGCATTTTACTGTTTTGAAACTTATATGGTAGTTAAATAGCCCCTAGCCCTCAGTAATCGTAAAAAAAAAAAAGCCAGGAAATTTCAGTTTTGACAATATGGGACCTTTAAGAATTTCTGGGGATTTGCACTGAAAACAAAACAAAAATAGTAAGAAATAACTTGTGTTCAGTGTGATCAGAAGGTACAGTAAAAGTACGGTTGGAAATTGTATTTTCAAACTTTTAAGTGTTACAACAAGTCCTTACATTTTCTTAATTGGTCTTAAGAAGGTCTTAAAGTCTTAAATTTACCTTCATAAAACGTGCATAAACCCTAAAAGAGGATTTGTGGAACTGAAAACTGGACAGTTATTCTAGATAAACAGTTGTTAAATTGCTAACAATTTGCATCATGGTCATATTAACACATGAAGTGTGCATTAATGTTCTGAGGCCAGAGTGGTTTTAAATATTAAATGTAATGGCTCTCTCTGGTTGTGTATCAGTGGCATTGTGGGGTAATATGGGGCCGGGAACTGACCAGCTACAAGCGTTAACTCCAGTGTCCAACTCCACCAAACCATTAATGGACAGGTATGGGTTTAAATGATCAGCATCCAGATATTTTTCATATAATTTCAAAGAATGAATTGTTAATTTGAGGTTTGTTACTGCATTGTGAATTGTGAACTGTTTGATATGTTCTCAGGGCGTTAGAGATGCTCAAAGGCAGAGGTCAGAGGTCATGGTCAGTCGGGTTGTCCATTGCTGACATTATTCACAGCATTGTAACGGACAAGAAGAAGATACACTCTGTCACAACACTGGCTGAGGTAAGTTACCTTATAGAATGTGTATTCAGTAAGTATGTGTGTGTAAGTTGTGCATGTGTGTTTAGAGGAGTGTTTCTCAGCCAGAGGAATGCAGGATGAATTAAAATGATTTTATTTTAAAATGATCACTTAAAATCACTTGGAATATTAAAAAACGAATAAATCAAGATGTAAACTGAAAATGTCGTTTTAATAAACAAACTACATTCAGCAACATGTAAATGTTGTTGTTTTTGTTGTTGCTTTATTAAAGAACATACAGTTCTTGAAATTTATGAAATCACAAAATGAATAAGTAAATTAATATATTCTGTTAATAATAATAATAAAAAATTAGACGTGAAAATGTCTATTATTGCTGAAGAGAAAAATGAAAGTATTAAAACAACGATCTAGAAGTTAGTTTACTGTAATATAAATGTACTGTACTAAAAAGTTATTTATTTTTGTATTATTATAAACAATTAAAATATATATATGCATGTATGTATATATGTATATATATATATATATATGGAATCTAAAATTACTATAAAATGAATTCCATGTCTAAAGTTATGTTCCAAAGTTGTTCTAACAAAAATTGAGGATCCTATAAAATTTTATTTAGGCATTATACCAAAAATAACCACTGGTTGACACCCAAACTACTTAAAAAATTTTTTTTTTTTTAATAAATTTCTGTCAAAATATTACTTATCACAAAATAACCACCAAATATGGAACCTTGACATTTCCAATGATATGTTTTATATTTTGTCAAGATTATAGAAAGTTTTGACACAAATAGTATAGTAAATTTTGTAATATGACACTTGACACCACCCACTAGGGGGAGGAGCCTGCTATAAGAGTTATAGTATAATTTCTATTGTAACACAATGTCCGATTTTAAAACGGATGCATTTTGAGTGTTTAAGCTTTAAAATGATAATTGGTAGGTAAAAAAAAGGCAATAAAAAATAGCAGACAGTTAAGGAGTTAAAATGCAACTAACATTTGTAAAGATTTTTACATTTTAGATATCTAGATTGTCAAAGTTGTGTAAATGAAATTTTGTAAATGCAAACCTTTTATATCAACTATTAGTATAGGAGCCACTGATGCAGACTTGAACATATCCACACTGAAAAACGATAGAGACTGTGAAAATAAAACACTTTTTGTATTTTAATCCATGTCTGTTAATTTTGAGATTATCTAAATGCAATCCTCTGTTGTCTCGTGGCATTACCTTCTTTCAGGGTTGGGGTGGAATCGGTTCTAAAGTGTTCCTCAGCTTGCCTTGCATCCTCGGGGAAAACGGCTCTACCCGATTACCAGGAGTGGCTCTGGGTTCAGAGGAAGAAATGAAGCTGAGGGAGAGTGTGGCATGTCAGGTCAACCTCTTCATGCAGCTGAGATTGTAACTCAGGTACTGGATGAAACTGCATCACCTCTACAAATGGTGCATTTTCTCTGCAAGCTCTGTTACAATCGCAGCTTTAAGACAGTCAATTTCTCGCGGAAGGTAAAGATGCACTTTAGTCCTTCCTGCAATACTAGCTTATCTTATATTCTCACAGCAGCCACTGTGTAGCGACAGTCCTCCATCTGACAGCAATAGCACTGAAGACTTTATCTTGGCTTCCTGTGAAGCATTATGCATATTATTATTATTGCACTTGTTTACAATACAAACTATGTTTATGCAATCCTGTTTGTCATATGACTTATAAGTGGTTACCTGTGAGAATAATGCAACAATGGTGCCTTTATGAAGGTTAAATTATGGTAGAAAGGTAAAATGAATGGCTTCAAGTGCTTGTTAAATGCTGTTTAAAATGAATGGCTTCAAGTGCTTGTTAAATGCTGTTACCAATCAGGCAGATCTGTGATGTAGGTTTGCTTTTAAATCAATTAAAGGGCAAGTGAATGTATATTAATTTATAAAGAAATATTTGACCCTGGTATATTTTATCACGTTGTGCTTGTGCCATATACCTCTGAATGTGAAATTAGAATCGACAACAGCAATAATGTAAATATTAAAATAAACACTCCACTTTATGTATTGTCTCATTGTTGCAACAAGGAAAACAAGTTTTTTTTAGTTAATAAAATGTCAAATGAGCATGAGTTCAAAAAGTTCAAACATTAACCTGGGTTTAAAAGTTTCAATAGACTGAACATCAAGACCATTTAACCTCAGAAGCATAATATAAATGCAATTAAATATAAGCTCTGAATACAAACAACAAAGTACAAATCAAACCTGTTCTATTTACAATTACACAACAAAGCCATTAAATGACCTTGAATATACAGTTTCTTCATTTTAACATTCAGTGTGGTGGCTGTATTTCCCAGTATATAATTTTTGACCAAGCTGTGCTTCATCATCTTCCACAAGATGGCGAAAGAGGGCAGTACACAGCACTAAGGTTTACAGTTGAAGGAATTTCCTTTTTGAGCAAATCAGAGACCACTGAAAAATGCCCTTTCAATGTAATCAGGGAACTTATGTCAGTGTGGTAAGATCCTTGTTTACATTTCCACAACATCTTCATATTTAATGTGCATCGTTAGATGCATTTTCATAATATAACCAAAGTTTAAAAAGAAAACACAATTGCACCAAGATATAAAACCAACCAATAAAACATAAGAAAGAAATAACAACTGATCTAATTGCGGGGAACATAATATCTCCCAGAAAACAACAGAGACACAAACAAAATAATGGTGAATGTCACGTATTCTGTGTTGACCAGTGGAAATATCAGTAACTCAAATACTAAACAAATTAAAGATATAATTTCAAACCACATGACGACTACCTAGAAGATTGGTTACTCAACTAGCTAAATGGTTATTCTGATAACTGCTACAACTATAATGCTTCACCTAAGAAAAGGAGATTCCGGTACATCACTTTTGCATGACACACTGATAAAACACATTCTAGCATTCTGTTTAGATCAGTCATATATAACACACATTGCAACACCTAAAATATTGAAATATGTTCACTTGATATCATCGAAGCACAAAAGTCCAAACGATGGAAACATGCCTTCAGTTCACACTACTTAAGTGTGACTCCAGCAACTAATGACTTGAAACATGCATTCGACAGAAGTCTGAATCAGAGTGTACAGGAGAGAGCATTGTGGGTCGTGATTTTTTGGGCGGTAGTCTTGGGAGCTGTGACTGACTCCCATCTTGATCAGTCTGGTTTGGAACCACCTGATTGGGTCGTGATTTTTTGGCCGGTAGTCTTGGGAGCTGTGACTGACTCCTATCTTGATCAGTCTGGTCTGGAACCACCTGATTGCACGGGACTAAAGATACAAGGTTGGGTTTATCTGCAAAGTCAATAGGTGGTTGGGGAAAAATGCAGTCTGGAGTCACCCAACTGTTTGCCGCCTCAATGCATGAAGGATGTGGAGGGAGTGGCGAAGATTCAGGCGTGTAGAAGAACATAGATGGGGGCGGTAGAGGAAGAGACATGGCATCTTCTGGAGGAAGGGGAAGGGTGGTGTTCATGAGACTCAAGTTTGAGTTTTGCGGCAATGTGGCCACCATCTCCAGCAGCCTCTCCACAGACAGATCCTCCTCTTCTGAGAGGTTGTCGTAATGCGAGGTGTTGGAAGGTCTCCGGTCACCTGATGATGGTGGCACATAAAGGTTGACCGGAAACTTGCTTAGCTGCCGATAGGATCTATACGAGGAAGGTGATGAAGATGGATCTTCTAAGATGAGATCCAAAGGTTGGGTAATTGGTGGTGGTGGTGGAGGAAGGCAAAATGGGACATCCTCTTCTAGAGGTGAAAGCTCAAACCCTTCTTTTGTACAGGGAAGAGGTGGAGGAGGTAGTTCTGGGAGATTGAAAGAGTGGATACTGGATGAATCTGTTATGGGTGGCTGGTACGGAGGAGGCCAATCTTCAGACACCGCTGATAGGGTTCTACTAACACATTCATTCTTCAACGAAAGTGTCTCTGCTGAAAACAGTGCAGATTCTGGGTGTAGTAGATTATCTGGTCTTTGTACAGGTGCACTGTCTTCATTCTTCACCGTGGTCCCTGGTTCTTCAGGTGTAGCTTGTGACAGTAAAGAGTTGGAAGTTGAGTGGGTGTGCTTTGAAAGAGGGGAAGATGAGGTAATGGTAGGGATGTATTTTTCTTTGCTCTGCTTGTGGGTGGTGGTGTCTTCTGTCTGAAGCTTGTTTGAGGTTTGACTGTTGTGTGCTGATGGTGGTAAGGGTACACACTCAGTCTTGATTACTGGAAGCAGTACTATTGAACGCTCCTCGCCCAGGGGTATCTTTGGGAACTCATCTCCCTTGGCTACAAGTCAAACCCAGAAAAAAAAGAGTTGTTATAATAGTCTAGAATTGCATACAACCACAGTACACTCTTTAGAAGAAAGTTTTTTTCAAGGTTCAGCAAATAACCCTCTTTTAATCAAAGACCATTTTTATTGTTGAGTTGGCCATATGGGTCTTAATGTTACATTATAACAGGGGTCATCAACTCTGGACCTCAAGATCCACTTTCCTGCAGCATTTAGCTCCAACCTGGATTAAACACACGTACCTGCAACTTTGTAGTAATCGAGAAGACCTTGATTAGCTTGTTCAGGTGTGTTTGATTAAGGTTGGAGCTAAACTCGGCAGTAAAGTGGATCTCGAGGTCCAGAGTTGAGAATCCCTATATTATAGGTTAGCGAGAGCTTCCAGCTTCTTTGAATCACCTGTCCAAATGGTTTTCTAAACATCTATGGCATAATAATTGCTTTGTGGAAGCTTCTCTAACTGTAACCTTTATTTTTGAGTCTACACCAGGGATTCTCAACTCTGGCCCTCAAGGTTCATATTCCTGCAGAGTTTAGCTCCAAGAGTTTCAACTCAAACTCACCTGCCAGTAACTTTCTAGAAATTGTCCTGAAGACCTAGATTAGATTGTTCAGGTGTGTTTGATTAGGGTTGGAGCTAAACTCTGCAGGAAAGTGGACCACGGGTGCCAGAGTTGAGAACCCCTGGTCCACACTTTGCAGACTCTAAAGACATTCAGAATCTTGTGAACAAGGCTTCCTTAATTATTCTCTTTGGTATTTGCTCAGAATGTTCTCATTTACAAGAAAACACATTCTGTCTTTTACCTGGAGCAGGGAGGTCAAGCTTCATCCTGCGGAGTTCTGACATAGACAACTGTAGGTGCTCAATAACAGCATCATCGCTCATGCTGAAGGAAGAAGCAATACGCTCCTGCAGAAACTCCCTCAAGTCCTCCAGAGACATCTTCAGAAGATGCTCTGATGGAAAAAGAATGAGGCTTTAGACTTTATAAGCTTCTAATTAAACTAATCTACACTACCCAAACATGAAAATTAAAGAACTTCTGGCTGATAGAACATCTAGGCAGCTGATTTACCACTACAACCACAACTCGTTTTTGAGCACTACTGCCCAGATTAAACATTGTTTTAACAGTTTACCAGAAACTCTCTTTTAAATTTTACATCATAGATAATTACTAACAAGTCAATTAATCCAGTACACTTAATCCAGTGAGTGTATCTTGAATAACCCTAAATTAAGTTTCTTGCTCAAGGGTGCAATGATGATAGTTTATAAATCACCATATGTGGCATCTGCACCTACAAACTTTCGGGAACCTGATCTTTAACCACTATACGGTTCTATGCTGTACATACTGGACATGGTGACAGCTCATGTGGGTCTTCAGAGATCCAAAGTGGGATTCTTACTTACTTTTGTGCAATTTGAGGAGCGTATAGGCCATGGCGGTTAGAACTTTTTCTCCTTCTAATATGTAGATGTCCCAAAGGCGCAGGGTGAGTGTAAAGGGTGTCTATATAGTAGAAACACAACAGACTCAAGTCATCAACCAGCTAAGCAGAGCTTCAATATGAATAAAACATTGACACAGGATTCTCTAAAGGGTTCAGCCCAACCATATGAAACTTAGCAGATGATGTTTCCAGTCTTTTTCACACAAAAACTCGCTGTATACAAATTACGTAATTCTCATTGAGTATTCAGCACAGAGTTGCAAAATTTGGACTCGGCTGGTGAAAAATGATGTCCTGTCGAGGCAAGGCCACTGATAGGGTGGTAAACTAGACCTTCTGTCCAGGGCCTGGACTGGATCAAAAAGAGGTGGGTCCAGAAAGAGAGCACAATTACACCATTTATCTACACCGAAAAGGTCCATATTTTAGAGTAGTAATAGGTGCCCTTACAGTACCACTATGAAACTTTTAGGGGTAAATAAGCTACAAGATGTCTCTTTAGGCTACTACCCAGTGACAAGCTGCTTAACCCCTAAAGGTACATTTTTTGCAATTTGTTTTCTGAGTGTACTAGGATCCATCATATATATTTGTTAAGGTTGCATTGTGTCACTTTTGTCACTGGAAAACCAGTTTGGACATACCCGCCTCATATTCATACAAGAATGTAACATGTTTTATATTTCATTGTGATTTATTGAAAGTATCAACTCCATAACTGAGACCTTTTACTAGTGATATAAAACAGTGAAAATTAAAATGATGCCTCACCCTGTCAATAAAACACTGAAGGAACCATTTGGTTGTGTAGATACCAGTGGACATCTGTTCCTTATCCTGAGTTGAAGAAAACATTGGAAAAACTGAGAAAGTGTTTATATTTTGTTAAAAGGCAAACAACTTGAGGTTAAAATAAGAAATCTCACCAAGTGTTTCCTGAGTTTGGGAAGGAGTTTGGACAGTATTTGGTCATGATGAACCTGAAATCGCTGGAGTTTGGGAAACCCCGGGATGAAGAATCCTTTAAGAATCCACAGAGGAAGACACAGAGATGTATCACCAATTACAGAGTGTACTACAAAAACAAAGAGATCTATGTATCTACACACAGAGTCAGAGAGACTTACTCACCATGCATGGCATGTTTCTGATTGGTCAGTAGCCTCTTACCGTGTTGTAGACCGAATACGCTGCCAGCACATGGAACAGTGCTTGCTGTCTGTAAAGGACAAATAACACGGGTCAAAAAAAACAGTTTTCAATATATTACATGATGGCTATAATTAGGATTTCACACATCTAGTTTCAGTGTATGTAGTAACAAGGTCAATGACATGATGCTAATATTTCTGTGACTGGATCTAGTAATTTATTGAGGAATACATTAAAATCCACTTGAATCTTGAATGAGACTCTTCTATAAAAAGTTTGATTCGATTTATAAATTACATTGTTTTATATGTTTTGTAAGTGCATAATGCCAAAAATGTCAGATGGTATAATCATTGTAATACCATGGAAGCCTGTTTCCGCCAATGGTTAAAAAAAAACGGCAATTGTGACTTTTTAATCTCACAATCTTCACAGTTGTAGCTTTATATCTTACATTTCTGAGTTTATATTATTCTCAAGAATTGAGAAATAAAAAGATAATAATTGTGAGAAAAAAAGTTGCAATTACCCTTTTTTTAATTTCTATGACAGAAACCAGCCTCCATATAACAGAAAAAAAAAAAATCTTAAAAAAGACTAGTTCCTGGAAAAAAGTAATTTTCCAACTTTTAGATTTCATAAGAAATAGTGAAATAAATTATTAATATTTAAAAAAAAATTATCTGCGAAAACAAAGTGTGGTATAACTGTGTGGCAAGGTGAGTCTCATAAAAAGGGTCAAATTAATTTGATCTTTTCATGAGATGGCAAGGTATAACCCTAAGAAAACTTCACGGTATTCATGGTCAATGATGTTTATGCCAACAGATACATTTTTTATATTATTCTCAAGAATTGAGAAATAAAAAGATAATAATTGTGAGAAAAAAAAGTTGCAATTACCCTTTTTTTAATTTCTATGACAGAAACCAGCCTCCATATAACAGAAGAAAAAAAATCTTAAAAAAGACTAGATTCCTGGAAAAAAGTAATTTTCCAACTTTTAGATTTCATAAGAAATAGTGAAATAAATTATTAATATTAAAAAAATATATATCTGCGAAAACAAAGTGTGGTATAACTGTGTGGCAAGGTGAGTCTCATAAAAAGGGTCAAATTAATTTGATCTTTTCATGAGATGGCAAGGTATAACTCTAAGAAAACTTCACGGTATTCATGGTCAATGATGTTTATGCCAACAGATACATTCTTAAAAATACTTTTCTATGAGTCGTTAGATAAATGTATTTTGGGTAAAAAAGCTGAAATTTTCTATTAAAATATGTTTTTCAAAAATATATGAACCCAACAAGAATTCAACGATTAAAATTTGTCCTTTTTTCCCCAACATTGATCCATCTTTGTCATTAACCCAACAAAATTTTGTCCAAAAAGCACTGAGGGTCCAGCCCAAATCGAACAGCAGAAAGAAACCAGCTCACAGTAGCAGCAAGAGTCCATTCATGCATAAGTCATCACATCAGGAGATGCGCGTTAATAATTCATAACGTCTGCAAATTTGAGAAGATTTAGCAATGCACAGCAAGACCCTTCATAAGAGGCCAGAGGAAAGCAGAATTGTGACTAGCGTGCTGTAGAAACACATTTAGAAGCAACACAAGCAAACAACAGATGTGTTAAACAGCACTTCCGCCCCATATCCTCTTATTCGCTGTGCAGCGCTAATAAAAATGTAGAAGTCATTGCTCAGAGCTTCCATCCGCCAGATACCCCATGCAGAGAGGCTGGTGCTTGATCTATGTCTGTTGTGGGTGTGCCGCCCAAGCAAACCACATGGCTGAAACCTCTTCATGCACTTTGGTCTACAAGCCTCTTTCAATTTGTTAAGTAAGTTGGATGACACTATTACATGTCAAATTTACTGAAAGGTTATTGAGGGCCATCTGGTCAATATTTTGTTTTAAAAAATCATGCTGCACTCATTTTCTGTCAAATTGGCAGTTGAAAAATGGAAAAAATAACCCAAATGTTTTTGATGTCTGTCCATTTTTAAGAGGATATACAATCCCAAGTGGGTCTTTATGATTGTCCTGTACAAAAGGAAATCATTTTTTTCATGACACTGTGGCAGATCTTTAGTTGTTATGGACAACATCAAAGTAGATATTTATTCTGGGCATAATGGTAACGAGTCACCGGTTGTGTCATTTCCTGTGAGGCTGCTCACAGTATCAGGAAGTTGAACAAAAACTCAGTCACAAAGAGGAAGTAGCTCTTGTTTTGGTTAAGTTTACAAGGTCTGAGCACTTCATTTCAGAAACATCTCAACTCGAAACTCTTTATATTCATTTGACTCAAAGTCTGCTTGCCAAACAGACCTCGAGTCAAATGAAGATAAAGAAATGCTTTCTTGTGCGTGTGTATGTATGAATTTGTGAAATATCTTACTTGACCCCAAAGCGTTCCATGAACATGATATGGTTTCTGAAGGTCCTGTTGACATCCAAATCAATCTGCTTAATTTCTGTCGAATACTTCTTGGCTTGTTCCTTCATTTTCTGCAACAACATTAAAACAAAAAAGTTGCCAATGAACAAATTAGAATTTCAATGCAAAATTTTAGCATTAGCCGCACCAAACAGAATTGTAAAAATAACAAAATTTCCCAAACACTCCTCTATCTGCCATTGGTCAGACAAACAGGTAGCCCAACCCCAAACTCCTGACACTGCTCAAACAAGTGGAGTAAATACAGCAATATACTCAAAGTAGGGATGCACCGAATGTTCGGCAACCGAAATTCGGCCGAAAATAGCAAAAAAAAAACTAATTCGGTATCTGGCCGAATAAGTGAAAAGACAGAAGCATTTGTACTAAACAATGACGTGACGCGATCAAATAGAGGCGCGCACTAATGCAGCAAACATGTCGGCAGTGTGGAAGCATTTAAAACTGTCCGAGAAAGATGCAAAAATCATTACAAGTACTGACAGCGAGAGACTGTTAAGTACTGCATCGCATGTCTTCGATGAGAAGAGGAAGGGGTGGTTGTTGCTGGTTACTGTATGATGATTGAAATCACAAAATGGCCTTAATTAGTGAATAAACTGCAGAATGTTGTTTTCTAATACACGCATGGATTGCATGTATTAAAGCACTGCACGAGCTCACGGCGCCAGGTTTCAAAGTCCAAAGCGCGAAGAAAATCTGCACTGTGAAAAAGTTTTACTCGTCAGTTGCTCAGTAACATTTTTATGAATTTTTACATCTATAAAAAGTTTGATTCGATTTATAAATTACATTGTTTTATATGTTTTGTAAGTGCATAATGCCAAAAATGTCAGATGGTATAATCATTGTAATACCATGGAAGCCTGTTTCCGCCAATGGTTAAAAAAAAACGGCAATTGTGACTTTTTAATCTCACAATCTTCACAGTTGTAGCTTTATATCTTACATTTCTGAGTTTATATTATTCTCAAGAATTGAGAAATAAAAAGATAATAATTGTGAGAAAAAAAAGTTGCAATTACCCTTTTTTTAATTTCTATGACAGAAACCAGCCTCCATATAACAGAAAAAAAAAAAATCTTAAAAAAGACTAGTTCCTGGAAAAAAGTAATTTTCCAACTTTTAGATTTCATAAGAAATAGTGAAATAAATTATTAATATTTAAAAAAAAATTATCTGCGAAAACAAAGTGTGGTATAACTGTGTGGCAAGGTGAGTCTCATAAAAAGGGTCAAATTAATTTGATCTTTTCATGAGATGGCAAGGTATAACCCTAAGAAAACTTCACGGTATTCATGGTCAATGATGTTTATGCCAACAGATACATTTTTAAAAATACTTTTCTATGAGTCGTTAGATAAATGTATTTTGGGTAAAAAAGCTGAAATTTTCTATTAAAATATGTTTTTCAAAAATATATGAACCCAACAAGAATTCAACGATTAAAATTTGTCCTTTTTTCCCCAACATTGATCCATCTTTGTCATTAACCCAACAAAATTTTGTCCAAAAAGCACTGAGGGACCAGCCCAAATCGAACAGCAGAAAGAAACCAGCTCACAGTAGCAGCAAGAGTCCATTCATGCATAAGTCATCACATCAGGAGATGCGCGTTAATAATTCATAACGTCTGCAAATTTGAGAAGATTTAGCAATGCACAGCAAGACCCTTCATAAGAGGCCAGAGGAAAGCAGAATTGTGACTAGCGTGCTGTAGAAACACATTTAGAAGCAACACAAGCAAACAACAGATGTGTTAAACAGCACTTCCGCCCCATATCCTCTTATTCGCTGTGCAGCGCTAATAAAAATGTAGAAGTCATTGCTCAGAGCTTCCATCCGCCAGATACCCCATGCAGAGAGGCTGGTGCTTGATCTATGTCTGTTGTGGGTGTGCCGCCCAAGCAAACCACATGGCTGAAACCTCTTCATGCACTTTGGTCTACAAGCCTCTTTCAATTTGTTAAGTAAGTTGGATGACACTATTACATGTCAAATTTACTGAAAGGTTATTGAGGGCCATCTGGTCAATATTTTGTTTTAAAAAATCATGCTGCACTCATTTTCTGTCAAATTGGCAGTTGAAAAATGGAAAAAATAACCCAAATGTTTTTGATGTCTGTCCATTTTTAAGAGGATATACAATCCCAAGTGGGTCTTTATGATTGTCCTGTACAAAAGGAAATCATTTTTTTCATGACACTGTGGCAGATCTTTAGTTGTTATGGACAACATCAAAGTAGATATTTATTCTGGGCATAATGGTAACGAGTCACCGGTTGTGTCATTTCCTGTGAGGCTGCTCACAGTATCAGGAAGTTGAACAAAAACTCAGTCACAAAGAGGAAGTAGCTCTTGTTTTGGTTAAGTTTACAAGGTCTGAGCACTTCATTTCAGAAACATCTCAACTCGAAACTCTTTATATTCATTTGACTCAAAGTCTGCTTGCCAAACAGACCTCGAGTCAAATGAAGATAAAGAAATGCTTTCTTGTGCGTGTGTATGTATGAATTTGTGAAATATCTTACTTGACCCCAAAGCGTTCCATGAACATGATATGGTTTCTGAAGGTCCTGTTGACATCCAAATCAATCTGCTTAATTTCTGTCGAATACTTCTTGGCTTGTTCCTTCATTTTCTGCAACAACATTAAAACAAAAAAGTTGCCAATGAACAAATTAGAATTTCAATGCAAAATTTTAGCATTAGCCGCACCAAACAGAATTGTAAAAATAACAAAATTTCCCAAACACTCCTCTATCTGCCATTGGTCAGACAAACAGGTAGCCCAACCCCAAACTCCTGACACTGCTCAAACAAGTGGAGTAAATACAGCAATATACTCAAAGTAGGGATGCACCGAATGTTCGGCAACTGAAATTCGGCCGAAAATAGCAAAAAAAAAACTAATTCGGTATCTGGCCGAATAAGTGAAAAGACAGAATCATTTGTACTAAACAATGACGTGACGCGATCAAATAGAGGCGCGCACTAATGCAGCAAACATGTCGGCAGTGTGGAAGCATTTAAAACTGTCCGAGAAAGATGCAAAAATCATTACAAGTACTGACAGCGAGAGACTGTTAAGTACTGCATCGCATGTCTTCGATGAGAAGAGGAAGGGGTGGTTGTTGCTGGTTACTGTATGATGATTGAAATCACAAAATGGCCTTAATTAGTGAATAAACTGCAGAATGTTGTTTTCTAATACACGCATGGATTGCATGTATTAAAGCACTGCACGAGCTCACGGCGCCAGGTTTCAAAGTCCAAAGCGCGAAGAAAATCTGCACTGTGAAAAAGTTTTACTCGTCAGTTGCTCAGTAACATTTTTATGAATTTTTACAAGGCATGTGTGTGACATTGCGATAGGCTATGCGAGACAAACATCTTCCCAAATCTGTATTGAGAAGCATTTATAAATCTGCTGTGGTCAACAACAAGAAGCGCTGAGGTCTTCCTGCGGGTTTCCGCCGAAATAAAAGCAGATAAAAAGCAAGAACTCCATCAACATTCATACGTTTTATTATTGTAATTTTACAGTTTTGTCAAATAAAATAAAAAAGACAATAATAATGATACTACTAATTACAACAACTACATTCACATAGTTGTTCAAATTGGGATCCGTAATATTTTCTAATGTTTTAAAAGATTCGCTTCTGCTCAGCAAGGGCGCATTTATTTGTACAGTAAAAAATACATGCCCGATTCAAAAAAATATTATTTTACTAACTTATTAATTTGAACTTAAATTGTGCTTTGTTGGTATAATGTCTGCTAGAATGTTAAAAAATGTTCAGTGTTAAGTAAATATTTTTTAATTGTTTTGTAATTGATTTTTTTTCTTTGAAAAGCAAGACAAGACAGCAAAAAGCACATTTTGGCTATTTAATTTATGCGATGGTGAAAAAACTGGCAAAATACATGAGGGGGAAAAACGTGCAGGTATTCTGCCTTTTGCCTGCGTTTCATTTTGTTTGGTTTCGGCCAAGAATTTTTATTTCGGCGCATCCCTATCAGAAAGTCAAACTACAAATGGCTTACTAATGGTTATCTCCACATATTGTTTATTTATTTTTGTTAACATTGTCACTATAAACTGTTGTACAGAAAGAGCTGCATTAACTTTCCACAGGAAAAAACAACAACAGTATATACAGTACATTTAGAAATGATCATTTGGGATGAACTAGCCGTCTAATTAAATCCACAGTGAACATTTTTAAAACAATGCATGTACAATAAGGCTGATTTTACTTTTATATATTTAGAACATTAGCAGGTGACTGATTGTCACTGCAGCGCAGTACTTGAACTACAGTGCATCTAAACCAAACCATCAAACCTGCATCTAAATTCTCATTCCGGAACCTTGATAGCCACTGGTTTCCATTTAAGCGCTACACTTCTGCTATTTACATTCGTGAGAGCAGCAAACAAGTTATAAATATTACAGCGGCACCTAGATATATTTAGAAATTGAGATATAGATACACGTTCAGTTATAAATAAAACTCTTGAAAGTTAAAGATTCTGAAATGACTGAAAACAGATGGTAAAAACAAGATGGTAGTTCTTAAACTACTGTTCAAAAGTTTGGAGTCCGTAAGATTTTTTTAAAATGTTTTTAACGTTTTGTTTTTTTTGAGTCTCCTATACATTTATTGGATCAAAAATACAGTAAAAACAATAATAGTGTGAAATATTAACTTAACTGTTTTCTATTATCATATATTGAGATCAAAGCTGAATTTTTAGCGAATCATTACTCAGTCTTCAGTGTCACATGATCCTTCAGAAAACATCCTAATATGCTGATTTACTACTCAAAAACATTTCAATGTTGAATTGTATTATCAATTATTATTCTTTGATGAATAGAAGTTCAAAAGAACAGCATTTATTTAAAAAAAACAAATTAACATTATAAATGTCTTTACTCTCACTTTTAATCAATTTAATGTGTCCTTGCTGAATAAAAGTAGTAATTAAGACCCCAAACCTTTGAACGGTAGTGTATAGCCTACCGTTTTTCAGTTAATCAGACTTTTGGTTTGCGATGTAAAGACTGGTCAACTTATCGCAGCTTATTCTAGCAACTTTTATTGTATTTTTTATGTAATACCTTGGATCTTATGTAATAATTGTCAGACTACACAAAGCATGCAACGCAGAAAACCTTTGTTGTGAAATAAAACATTGTTGTGCCAAAAGGCCAGACTGGAGACAAAACACATCTGGCTAATTAAACTCAGACAATCACACAGGACAAACCAAAACCCAAACAAGCGAGTCATTGAATAAATGAACATCAAACAGCCACTTTTTCATTCAAAAGACCTAATGGAGCCCAAACACATCTCACAAACACGATTCCTGCAAAGCTCCTACCTCGTACTTCCTGCAATTCGCCTCTTTCACCTTTTCCACGTCCAGCAGCAGAGCCCAGGCCTGACCGCGCAGCTTCAAGGGAATCCCCTTGTATACCCGCTTCATCATCTGAAAAATGCACATGGGAAGAGGAAACAAACAGATGGCGAGATTTATTTTTGGGTCTCCCAAGTTTCCGGATGTGTGGGCCTAAAAATCCCACACAGCAGCCTTGAGTGGCATATTATGGGAATACAATGGCAGCAACAGCAATATGATAAGAGACAACAATGTTGAGTTACACAATGTTAATGAAACAAAAATTATACACAATTCTTAAAGGCCAGGATCAGGAAACAGTCCTCCATAAAATGTGCTGCACACATCTGAATATTTGGGTTGAACTGTTCTGGAACAGTGTTGTAAATACAACTTAACCACTGATTTCTAGTCGTGTGCTCTTTTGGAAGACCAAACAAAGTAGTTTCGCTTTCACAACGAAACAGCGTCACAGTGAGTGGAGGCGGCGGGCTTGAGAACGACGCGGCTGGCGGATTCGACGAAGGAGCGTCCGGCGGGCTTGCAGCAACCACATGTGATGACCCCGGGCTGGACTCCGCTTCGTCCACGGTGAAAGCCGATCCGGCGATCCACAGCGCAAAGTTTATGTATTTCCTCAGCGACCAGCACGGATCAGCTCCAGGTAGGGCTGGACGATATGGCCAAAATTGATATCACGATATATTTCTTAATTTCGGTGGATACGATATAATTCCGATATCGATATGATTTATGGTTTATTTATCTGAAATAGAAATATTTTCTAACATTATAAAAGCCTTTATCATCACTTTTGATAAATTTTAAGTATCCTTGCTAAATAAAAGTATTAATTTCTATAATTTCTTTCCCAAAAAATTATAAAAATTATACTGAATGGAATAATGTTACAAAAGCTTTTTATTTCAGATAAATGCTGATCTTTGGATCTTTCTATTCATCAAAGAATCCTGAAAAAAAAATTTACTCAACTGTTTTAAATATTGATAATCAGCAAATCAGCATATTAAAATGATTTCTGAAGGATCATGTGACTGGAGTAATGATGCTGAAATTTTAGCTATGTATGGTCACAGGAATAAATTACATTTTAAAACCTATTCAAATAGAAAGCGATTTTAAATAGTAAAAATATTTAAACATTTTACTGATTTTGCTGTACTTTAGATCAAATAAATGCAGCCTTGGTGAGCAGAAGAGAATTCTTAAAAAAAAAAAAACCCTTAAAAATCTTACTGTTCAAAAACTTTTGACTGGTAGTGTAGGCTGATTATTCTTATAGATTGAAACAAATGTGCTTCAGCCAGAAAAAAGGGTATGAAAAGTGCTCCGAGTCGCTGCAGAAAACAAAAAAATTGAACAACAACAAAAACTGGAAATGTTGCTGGAGACGGGCTTATTTAAAATGAAAACTCATTCTCTGCCAGCAGAGGTGCTT
>NW_015507006.1:172126-181668 GCF_001515645.1 Sinocyclocheilus grahami
GGCGGCAACAACAATACTACAGCGAGAGTAAAAGTTACGCCTTCTTTCTTTGCGTGAACATTTGGGCGGCGTTATGCAAATCTTCCCACATAGTGAGGTAGACATGTGGGGTGTATTAGAACGAGCCATTTTAGGTAGACGTGGCTGACTCTTAACTTTTATAAAGAATATCTCTTTGGATTTGAGACTTTAGTCTTTGCAACTTTACAGATCTTCTTTATGCACGAACAGCTTGTAACACTCCAAAGAGAAAGGAAAAATTGAAATCGCATCATATGACCCCTTTATTATAGTTCATTAGCCAAACTATTTTAAAATGGCTTCAAATGTGACTCATCCAGTTAAACCTGGAACGATCACATTTATAAGTTACCTTTTCACTGTTGCGGTACTTGTCCCACTTTTTCACCATCTTCACCCATTTTTCCTCTCTTTCAACCTCCTGGAGTTTGTACTAGGGAAACAGCACACTGAATTTTAGTCTTAAATCTAAAATATTCGTAAAACAAAGAGAACATTCAGCAAGAACACCATAATTCAATGGGCTAATTTCTCTAAACTGAATTGTGCCATAAAAGATTTAACAGTAATTTCAGGTGCAAAGAAAGCTGATATCCTAAAGTCACCTTATCCTCCGCTGCGGTCGGTGTCGGCAGTTCCTCTTCACTGAGAAAAACAAATTACAAAGGGGAAATTATTGTTTAACCTGTACAAGTATTACATGAATCAGTAGTATAGTATATATATTTGCATGAATCAAAAGCTTCATTCAAATAACATGAGATTTTACTGTGGATTTATGAAAAGAAATCCTGACAACACGTTCTAACGGTCACAGTCAATTATTACCCAAAATACACATAAAAGCCATATTCTTCATAACATAGTTCGCACATATTCTCTGATGAAACAGTTGAGCATTTAACATCTTCAACTGAAGACATCGTCTCGCTAGACTGAGTGTTAAAACTGCCAGGACAGGCGAGACTTACTGCAGGAAACCGAAGCGGTCCGTGACCTTGTAGATGCTGTAGTCGGCATCCTCCCAGGGGTTAATGTGCACACCCTCCTGCCTGTTGCATCCAGTGGGGACATAATTATGGATTATAATGACTTATACTGTCTTTTTACGCGTTGTGCTGCATCGCGCCACGTAAACATAAAGCCATGTCTGCATTTGTGATCGGAGAAATTACAAACAACAAGTGCTACTCTACACTCCTCAAAACTCGCGTTTGAATCATCAGTGGCAAATCCTTTAAATATAAAAAACATACTTACAGGCTGTGAGTCAGAACAGCCGGCTTGTAGTCTACTCTCCCAGGATCAGGAAACAGTCCTCCATAAAATGTGCTGCACACATCTGAATATTTGGGTTGAACTGTTCTGGAACAGTGTTGTAAATACAACTTAACCACTGATTTCTAGTCGTGTGCTCTTTTGGAAGACCAAACAAAGTACGCGGCTGGCGGATTCGACGAAGGAGCGTCCGGCGGGCTTGCAGCAACCACATGTGATGACCCCGGGCTGGACTCCGCTTCGTCCACGGTGAAAGCCGATCCGGCGATCCACAGCGCAAAGTTTATGTATTTCCTCAGCGACCAGCACGGATCAGCTCCAGGTAGGGCTGGACGATATGGCCAAAATTGATATCACGATATATTTCTTAATTTCGGTGGATACGATATAATTCCGATATCGATATGATTTATGGTTTATTTATCTGAAATAGAAATATTTTCTAACATTATAAAAGCCTTTATCATCACTTTTGATAAATTTTAAGTATCCTTGCTAAATAAAAGTATTAATTTCTATAATTTCTTTCCCAAAAAATTATAAAAATTATACTGAATGGAATAATGTTACAAAAGCTTTTTATTTCAGATAAATGCTGATCTTTGGATCTTTCTATTCATCAAAGAATCCTGAAAAAAAAATTTACTCAACCGTTTTAAATATTGATAATCAGCAAATCAGCATATTAAAATGATTTCTGAAGGATCATGTGACTGGAGTAATGATGCTGAAATTTTAGCTATGTATGGTCACAGGAATAAATTACATTTTAAAACCTATTCAAATAGAAAGCGATTTTAAATAGTAAAAATATTTAAACATTTTACTGACCACTTTTTCACCATCTTCACCCATTTTTCCTCTCTTTCAACCTCCTGGAGTTTGTACTAGGGAAACAGCACACTGAATTTTAGTCTTAAATCTAAAATATTCGTAAAACAAAGAGAACATTCAGCAAGAACACCATAATTCAATGGGCTAATTTCTCTAAACTGAATTGTGCCATAAAAGATTTAACAGTAATTTCAGGTGCAAAGAAAGCTGATATCCTAAAGTCACCTTATCCTCCGCTGCGGTCGGTGTCGGCAGTTCCTCTTCACTGAGAAAAACAAATTACAAAGGGGAAATTATTGTTTAACCTGTACAAGTATTACATGAATCAGAAGTATAGTATATATATTTACATGAATCAGAAGCTTCATTCAAATAACATGAGATTTTACTGTGGATTTATGAAAAGAAATCCTGACAACACGTTCTAACGGTCACAGTCATCTATTACCCAAAATACACATAAAAGCCATATTCTTCATAACATAGTTCGCACATATTCTCTGATGAAACAGTTGAGCATTTAACATCTTCAACTGAAGACATCGTCTCGCTAGACTGAGTGTTAAAACTGCCAGGACAGGCGAGACTTACTGCAGGAAACCGAAGCGGTCCGTGACCTTGTAGATGCTGTAGTCGGCATCCTCCCAGGGGTTAATGTGCACACCCTCCTGCCTGCCCTGCAACCGGCCCAACAAACAAACTGAGAAACTGGAGCAAAGGCAAAAGACCCTCAAACCAAGAGATGACTGGAACTCTTAAAGGAATAGTTCCCCAAATTTTCTCCAGTCGAAAAAGTCATCTTGTATGAATTCGGAGAGAAATATGCACATATAAAGCACCGTTTACAAGCAAAACAGTCTAAATTACTTCTGAAGGAAACATTATTATGGATTACGGATTTGTTTTTTGGCCAGAAGTGATGGTTTAAAGTTGAAATGCCTTAATGATGGATTTGCTTCTTACAAATATGCAGCTTTTCACTTCACAAGATGTTAATTAATGGCAAATTATATCGTGATACATATTGATATTGAATTATTGTCCAGCCCTAGCTCCAGGCATGACGAAGCGGATATCGTCCTCTTTTGGAAGACCAAACAAACACAACGAAACACACAGCGACTTCATGACATGGCGGCGGCAACAATACTACCACTAGAGAAAGGAAAAATTGAAATTGCATCATATGACCCCTTTAATATAGTTCATTAGCCAAACTATTTTAAAATGGCTTCAAATGTGACTCATCCAGTTAAACCTGGACTTAATGGCCTGGATTACTTGTGGGTTATTGTGATGTTTTTATCAGCTGTTTGGACTCTCATTCTGACGGCACCCATTCACTGCAGAGGATCCATTGGTGAGCAAGTGATGTAATGCTAAATTGATGTAACTCTCTTACCATGAACAATCATTGATGATCTGGGGGTGAATACATTTTTCAGCAAATTTGTATTTTGGCTTAACTAGCCTATTCCTTTTAAGAAAGAACATTTGAAAACACCCCACTTCTTGTATAGAACAATTCAGATCTCCAAAATAGATTGAAACAAGAAACCCCCAGAATCTACAATTTCTGCTAACAGATTATATTTCTGTCTATCCTGAACATCTTATCTGTCTATGCTCCACAGCCTTATCTAAAGGTATCTGAAGTACGCTGAGAACTTCCAAGTATGCAGACTGTAGTCAATATTTGAGTGTAGCAGCAATGTTAGCATGACATCCAGCTGTTGTCCGTCAAAACACTTCCTCCTCAAAAGATTTTGGCTGTGTCTGAAAGCTAAAACTTGCTGGTTTTGCAAGCTGTATATGGAATAGGGCTGCCCGATAAATCGCATGCGATATTTAACGCGCATCTTATCAGTAAAGCCGGTTCTGTAATCAGTGGTAAATCTCCATCACGTGCGTGCTTTCACATTGAGCAGCATTAACTACACAGAGCCGTTGTTCACTGACGAGCTGCACAAAAAAAGCAAATATGAACGTGGTTTTGCGCAACTCGTCAGTGAACAACGGCCCTACCTAGTTAAAAAAACATTGGTATATCAGCATTTCAATAACTTCTCACATAAGTTTTGTGCAGCATTTCTAAGGAAAGCTGTTCCTTGCCAAGAACAGCAAACTGCAGTAACTTTTGGGTGGTGTAGTCTAGTGGTTAAATATCTGGGATAGTTGATCCATGAGCTATCACAATCATTCCCTTGAGCAATACACAATACACCCTAGGCTACTCCAAGCAGTGGCGTACCCCAAATCTTGGCATCTCCAAGAGGACTGCGTGTAATGCAAAAGCATCTGATCTGATTAATGACCACTTACTACTTTACTTGGGGTACTTTGTCAGTATGCATTGCTGTCCATGTCACTGAGGGTCATGGACAATCATTAACCAGTTTCCCCTTGTCTGGACATCGGCTGAACCGGTCAAAGATCAAAACTACAGAAAGTCAGAAGGTAGACAACTAAAAGGATGTAACTTGCCTTCTCATATTTTTTGATGATCTCAGCCCGTTCTTCAGCTATTAGAGTATCAATGTCCTTCTTCATTTCAAAATCTGGAAAAGGATCAAAACAAACAGAAGACTTTGAGTAAATTGGCTCATCTAGGCACGTGCAAACTTGTTCATAAGAGGTCGTTGAATATGATGCTTTACTAATCCTCTACTGAGCCACCTTCAGGTCTGCTTGGCTAAAACACATGAAAATGATGAGGCATCTACATTCCATCAATATAACAAAATTCATCCAAGTTCTGCCTGAAGCTGACAGACATCCATGTGAGGTGGAGTTGCACATTCATTCATCATGAGCCAAAAACAGACAAGTGCTGTGATGTCAGCTAATTCTTCAGACAACATTCTTGTCAGGAAAAGTGCTGGAGAAAAAACTCACACAGTGCACAAGAAAGACCAGGACTTAAGTCACATGGGCAATCCATCAACTATTACACATCGCTGTGTAGGCCAACAATTCAGCCTTTACCTTTCCATGTAGATGAACCAATGTGGTCAGATTCATACAGAAACCCAAGCTTTGATGGCAATTTGATATTTGAGCAAGTACATTTTCGGGCACACTTTATTTTAAGGTCCAATTCTCCCTATTAACAAACTATTAATTACGACTTTTGCCTCAAACTCCTAATTTTCAGCTTATTAATAGTTATTAAGGTAGTTGTTAAGTTTAGGTACTGGGTAGAATTAGGGATGTAGAATATGGTCATGCTGAATATGTGCTCAATAAGTACTAATAAACAGCCAATATATTAAAGGGTTAGTTCACCCCAAAATGAAAATTATGCCATTAATGACTCACCCTCACTTCGTTCAAAACCCGTAAGACCTTCGTTCATCTTCGGAACACAAATTAAGATCTTTTTGAGAGCTCTCTGACCCTGCATATACAGAGTTCACCCCAAAATGAAAATTCTGTCATTAAGTACTCACCCTCATGTCGTTCCAAACCCGTAAGACCTTCGTTCATCTTCGGAACACAAATTAAGATATTTTTGAGAGCTCTCTGACCCTGCATATACAGAAACGCAACTGAAATGTTCACAGGTCCAGAAACGTAGAAAGGACATCGGTAAAACAGTCCATGTGACATCAGTGGCTCGACTTCAGTTTTGCGAAGCTATGAGAATACTTTTTGTGTGCAAAGAAAACAAAAATTACATAATTTATTTAACAATTCTTCTCCCCCCAAATTACGTCTTCTGCCATTTTGGAGAGTACCCAAGAACGTAATCAGTGTAATCAGCGTTGTTTACACTTAGGGTAAAGCGTGCATATGCATTGTGATACTCTCCAAAATGGTGGAAGACAGTAACTCGGAGGAGAGGAATTGTTGAATAAAGTCGTCAGTTTTGTTTTCTTTGCACACAAAAAGTATTCTTGTAGCTTCGCAAAACTGAAGTCGAGCGACTGATGTCACATGGACTGTTTTACCGATGTTCTTGCTACGTTTCTGTCTGGGAACATTTCAGTTGCGTTGCTGTCTATGGGAGGGTCAGAGAGCTCTCAGATTCCATCAAAAATATCTTAATTTGTGTTCCAGAGATGAATGAAGGTCTTACGGGTTTGGAACGACATGAGGGTGAGTACTTAATGACAGAATTTTCATTTTGGGGTGAACTAAACCTTTAATAATAGGCATGCTAATAAGCAACTAGTTAATAGTGAGAATAGGTCCCTACTAAAATATTACCACATTTTTGGTTCTGTGCTGGTAATAACTAGCCCCATTGTGAAAGATAATCTGGTTATTTCAGGGTGAATTAACCATTAATAATTTGTCTGTGTAAGTCAATTTGAATAAAAATGCAACTCAAAAGTGTGACTCAAAAGTTAGACCAATTAGATTCTAGAAAGAAAATGTAAACACTTCTCATTTTGTCTCCTCTTGTTTGAGGAATCAAATTAACTATGAAGGAAGTGTTACTTGGTCCTTTGAACCTCTGTGGCGACGCAATGGAATCAGAAATTGACAGAGCAGGACTTTCGCAGCTGATACTTGCCACCATGTGTTGAAAACTGTCGAGGTCTGTTAGTTCACATTCTCTGTGCACAGGTGGGACTCTTAGAGTCTACAGTTCACCAGACAACTGCTCTGCTGAGACACATGGGCACCTTTCTTTGTTTAACCACCTGTCCCATTCAGATCGTATAAATGGAAACCCAAATTTCCCTTTCAAACTTCCCTTCACTCTCGAGAAAAAAAAAATTGGCTAAAATTGTACCTTTAGGGGTACAACGGCTTGTCACTGGGGCAGTGCCCTCAAAGGGATAACTTTTTACCTTATTTACCCCAATGTATACATTAAGGGTACATATTAGC
This sequence comes from Sinocyclocheilus grahami, assembly GCF_001515645.1. Taxonomy (NCBI): domain Eukaryota; kingdom Metazoa; phylum Chordata; class Actinopteri; order Cypriniformes; family Cyprinidae; genus Sinocyclocheilus; species Sinocyclocheilus grahami. Next base: position 179,099 of record NW_015507006.1, read on the forward strand.
CTACTACTTTAAGGTACTAATGTGCACCTTTAGAGGTAGAGAATGTGCAAAAAACAAGATTATGTACCCATAAAAGGTAAAATTTTTACAATTTTTTTTCCTGATAGTATTTTAAACTTCTTAATATGTTAGCAGGATGTTTTCTGTGAAATACGGAATAATGTACAAATAAACAGCCCACAATAATGTAGGAGTTAGCCTACATTATTCAGCATTTCTTCATTTGTGTTCCACGGAAGAAATAGAGTCATACGCTGTACAGATTTTCAACATGTAGGCTAGGTGATTAAATAATGAAACAGCACTATCCAAATTCTTTCTGCACGCAATCATCAACCTCTTGAGAAGTCAAATGTGCCACAAGAAACAGATCACAGGCATAAGACTTGATCTTGTGCTAAAACACCTTGATTTCTGTTACTGCTGTAGGGAAAGGCTTCTCTGAGAAGCATTAAGTCTCCTATAAGCTGACCAGAGAAAACAGGTCACAGCTAGCAAGAGATGCAAGCATAATTTATTTACCACAGTGAGTCTCGTCTATGAGTCGGGGAACTTAATGGCTTGACAGAAATCATGGGATCAAAAATGTGGGCCACTAGGACTACCGTCCATCCTTGTGCAATAAATGGTTACTTAAAACCATGATGAAACATCTTTCTTTAGGCTTAACAAAATAAACCAGCTTCAAGGCTGATCAAACAGGTTTATCACTGTCCAAGCAAAGGTTAAAGCCAAAACTGTGTTTCAAATTTCTCATGAAACTAAAGAGATGGAAGTCACCCACAGATCTTAACAAATAACCACATGCTTTCAATTACAAGTCTGCTGTGACTTGTTTTCAGACATAACCAGTGGCACAATTTAAGTGCAATTATGTAAGATGCTAAAGATCTAAGGTCTAAGTGAAACTAAACTGTTTTGTTAATGTAAACAATTTCAACTTTTCGAAAATGGTTTTTACCCATTTTGACAACAGCATACCGGAATTTTTATTTTTATTTACACCACTGCAAAATGCATCATACATCACTCCTTTAAATTAAATGCAAGCTCTAAATCCACAGTTGGATCCTGTTGAAAATACCATGTGATGGATGGCCAAAGGCATAGGTGTGTCACCACCACCAGGCTGTTGTTTGCACAGCAGGAGCGTTTCCTTTGTGAATACAATCAATCACAGGTCAGCGGCAGGAGGGCAATGAAAAGGTGCTGATGGGGAAAGATCCTTAACACTGATCTGTGCTCAATTCAGCAGTTTTTACTGGCAGTAGCCAATATGCAGACATACAACAATACACATAGCAGAGATGCACTACAGTTTACATGGAAGTGTGAATATTCACCTTTCATGGACAGCTTTGGGTTCGTTTTGAGAATGACTTCAAGAAATACTTGAACTTTCCCATGTAGGTTATATTCAATAAACTGTGTACAAAAGTGAAGTTTAGCCACATCAGTTTCACATCAGGCTCGGACTTTCCATGGCCTGACCACGTAATTTGAAGTTACGCAACCAAGCTGCAGAATCTCACCGAAACCCAAGAGGCAAACAACCAATAAATTAACATAAATAAATAAATAAATAAATAGGGGGTTTGTAAGATCTCATGTATTGTATTCCATGGATCTTCTCAAACTGTGCAGAGAACAAGTCTGGACTATTAGTTTAGCATGTGATGCACACTATGAAATATCCCTGGGAAACAAACAAGTGGATTTAATAATTAAACACAATGTCACAACCTAAAGTCCATATGCCAATATCTTAAACTTATGTGCATAAGCCTAACTTGGAGTAACCGAGAGTAATTCATCACAGGAAAAAGGAATTAAGAATAATATTTTCTTATATTAATATAGTATATTTTCTTAATATTTTTTATAGTGCTTCCAGTTTGTTTGTTTTTTTCTAATTTGAAGAGCTATGAAAATTGGAACAAAAATTCTGTCATTATTTACTCACCATTGTTGTTCCAAACCCATAAGAGTTTTATTCATCCTCACAAATTAACGTATTTTTAATGAAACCCGAGAGAGTTCTAAAAGTCCATTATACCAAAATGTTAATGCTTCGAAAAGTTCATATAACGTTCAGTGGAGGAGAAATGTCTTAGGTTTCATTAAAAAATGTCTTCATTTGTGTTATCATTTTTTGGGGGTGAACTATAACAATCCATCCAATCCATCCGACTTTTATTATTATTATTTTTTTTTTTTATTATTATTAATATTATTATAATTTTGATTGATGATTAGGCTAAGCCTGGTGCTTATACACAATGAAAAACTGTTCATTGTGTGTTGCCCAAGTCTAACAAATTAACAACAATAGCAATGTTCTGTTAAAATTAGGGCTGCACGATAAATCGCATGCATATTTAACGCGCATCTTGTCAGTAAAGTCGGTTCTTTAATCAGTGGTAAATCTCCATCACCTGCGGGCTTTCACATGGAGAAGCATTTACTACACAGAACCGACTTTACTGACAAGATGCGCGTTAAATATGCATGCGATTTATCGTGCAGCCCTAGTTAAAATAGCTCAGCCTATTCACCCCCCCCCCCCCCTT
>NW_015507006.1:184744-196549 GCF_001515645.1 Sinocyclocheilus grahami
GTGAAAAAACCTCCGCCCTCTCCCCCCCCCCCCCCCTTTTCAACTCTGAGTTCAACTCTGGACACCAAAGGAAAGGTGCGAGGTGTGAAGAATTCAAGAGCGTCTGGAACGTTTGGCATCTTAATGTCACAAACTTTTCATCAGATCCACCATAATGAAAAATAGAAGACCAACAACTTTACAGAACTACAGAGAAACGCTAACCATCTTGCAGAGCTGCCCGCCAAACTTTAAAAGGTCGAAAATGAGCCAGATTTGAATTTTTGCTGATGACAGCTCATTTCCAGCCGCCTGTGCAAAGAGAGTGACTCACAACACTTTTAAACTACACAGTATTTCTAGAAGCAACAAGAAAAGAGAGAGAGAACCCATAACCTATTAGATGACAGGCTACAACATGTTACTTTCTTCCCAGATGATCTAATAGAGCATTGCATACACGCAATACAAATCAGCAGTCTGCAAAACATGCTCAAATGTCACAGTTCAACGCTTCACTTAACCCTCCAACATTTTGACAAGCAAAATGTAATGATGTAAGGCTCATCTCAAAGTGTCTCCGACACAATTCTCCTCTTTCTGAGGTTACACATGTCAGTGTGACTGCGGTTCATTAGTTCTCACTGGAGGGTTTCAGAAACAGAAACGCATGGTTTCCGCTGGACCACTACCTCTGGTGAATTTATTTTAGTACAATGCATAAAGAACATCTAATCCAGTGACTTCTGGCAACACCTTGAATGCGATATGAGGATTCAAGGGCACGGTGAAGTGTTTGATATTAGGTAGCTAAACACAAGAGCGGCAGACTCAAGTGGAAACCGGCGTGGGCCACACCTTGCGCCCTGAAAGAAGGTAAGGAAGTAGGCTGGTGACCACAATGCATCATGTCCTTCTGAAGTTCAAGGTTTCAACACGAAACTCATGTCTCATGGGAACTACCAGCAAATGGCCTAGTGCACTGAAACTAAAGCACTATTTACCTTCTCATTTCCATTCTGAAAATAAGTCACTTTTCACAAATATGAATACATTTAAATAAAGTAGTCATCATGGCAAAATGTTCATTTGGGAAGCTGAACGTGATCCGGGATGGATTTATTTACATGCAAGAGTTCTCAAACAGACATATGACTGATACAATTCAGTTTAGATACATAATGCGGCATTATTTGAGCTCTTGATGTAAATATAAATGATAAAAGACTCCAACGGCAACATCAATCGCCTTCACATGTGTTGCAACTAAAGTCACATAGAGTGTATTTACACACAACTTTTAGTTGTAAACCGGCTATGTTTAAAAACAAGACTGTCAGTTATTCTAGCGTCTAGACAAAATAAACACTCCCAAAGCAAGGCTTTATCAGACTTCGGTAAGATCAATAGACTTTCATCTGAGTTGTTTTCAAGCACGGACGCGACAGTAGTACAACACCGGCCGATAAAAGCCACTCTCATCAAACCGAGCGGCAATAAAACAGCATTATAACCCAAACAAACGGTTTACCTTTGAAAACAGACGCTCTGCGCTGCACAGGCTGTTAGTAAATACCATGTGTGTTCATAGTGAAGCCGCTCAGCGTGGACAGATGAGACTCCAGTTTAACTCGGACTGATCCGAGCGTGAGAACACGAGCGCACGCGCATTGCGAGTTCAGCAACACTGTAGTTTCACTGTAAATATAAAATATACATATTTTAAATAATTTCATAAAATTAAATTACATATATGCATGTATTATTTTATACACTATTATTATTATTATTATTATTATATTGAATGTATTATATATTATACATTTTTAATAATACAATGCATAACATGATTCATATAAACATTCTGATATATTAAAACATTACATATACATTTTGTTATTTTATAATATTGTAATTATATTATATAAAATTATAAAAAACAATTAGAAATATGATTGTTATACAAATTATTCAATTATTAAAATGCATTGTTAGATATATTTAAATAAATTCCTATCTGCAGTTCATGGTATTATATAAAGCAGTTAGTAGTCGTGTTGCGTCCTCTAGGGGCCATTAGAGCATGCATGTTTCTGTCCAACAATAAGGCTTAGGTGTATTTGCATAACCATCTTCTGAAATAAATATCAGGTTTATGTAGGTTTAATATTAATGCATGGCATATCTATTCCTTTTTGTGATTTGCTGCTTAGCAGTTGATGTTTGTTAGTTTTATATTCGTCTTTTCTAAAAAGAAAAAAAGAAGCACCAGTTTAATATATAATGCAACATTAAATATTAAAATGTAATTAAAAATGTATGTTGTGGGAATTGCTTGAGACAAAAAATGAATGCAATATGTTTTAGGACAGACAAGACATATTTGTATTGTTGTTCCATGTTTCACCACAGGAGGCTTTCAAACGACTATCAACAACCATGCTGAGAACAATGGTTTAGAAACCAGACTTGCAGATGTGTGTCCTTGTCTGTAATTTGGAAATGAAAGTAATAATAAAAAGTAAATAAAAGTAATAATAAACAGGCTTTTATCAATCTACATCTAAAGGCAGCTTTACTTTACTTTAAATATTCATAAAAAAAATGTTTACTTTGATTTTGGAAATCCTTCTACTGAAAGCTTACAATGCTTTTACATAGCGCACTAATGTCTTCAGGCGAAATGGCTTGCATTGAACGTCCACGTTGACTAATTTTCTGGCTGAAGAGCTGTCATTATTAATTATTTAATGAGGAAACTACTCTTGCAACAGTAACCTCATCATACCTCTGAAAGGCAGGTGTCATTTTATTTAGATATCAATTGAGTAGTGATTAAAAAAAATACAAATAAACAAACAAAAACTACTTAGAGGAATGGTTCACCCAAAAATAAATAAAATGGCTGAAAATTTACTCTGGCCATCCAAGATGTATAGATGAGTTTGTTTCTTCATCAGATTTGTAGAAGTTGAAAAGGTGAATGGGTGCCATCAGAATACGAAGAAGCGTTATTATGAATGTAGGATTATGGATCCTTGTGGATTATTGCGATGTTTTTGTCAGCTGTTTGGACTCTCATTCTGACGGCACCCATTCACTGCAGAGGATCCATTGCTAAGCAAGTGATGCAATGCTATATTTCTCCAAATCTGTTCTGATGAAGAAACATACTTATCTATACCCTTGATGGTCTGAGTATGTTTTCTGCAACTCTTCATTTTTGATTATTCCTTTAAATTTAAATTGCAGTGTTAATCCCCCTGTATTAGCAGCCCCTGATGGTAGACAATGAAACTACACCATCTGGAACCAAACGGCATTTATTTCCATTCTGATAAAATATATATTGTTTTGGTGTCAACATATAAATGACTATTGTGCTTTATTATTGTAATTATGTATGCACATGTATCTCAGTCGGGTTGGGTTGAGGGATGAATGGTGCTGTGCGCTCCTCTGCTGCCTGTCAGGCCGCGGGACAGTTAGTGACAGGGTGTGCAGCCTGAGGGGCCGAGTGTGGCGTCTCTGGATGGTCTCAGGAACATAGTGACATTTACCGGTTATCTGCATGTAAAACCAAACACGACTGTATAATGGTAACGCTCATTCTGCCTATAGAGGAAATGTTTAGTTCTCAGAGGCTTCGCTTTCATATTAATAAAGCTTAATGGAGTTCTCAATTATGTTTTATCTAAATATCAATAGTGTTTCTGATGTTTCTTTGAATATACCTAATAGACAAAATAGACCGAATATTTCTATACAAATACAAATAGTGAAGCTCAATGAAGTATGAAATATATATTTAAAATATAATTAGTTTTAACCTTCATAAACCAAAATTTATTTCAGAATGTATTTCAGGGGCAAGAAAATACATTTACAGTCTTACAGTATAGCTTCTTCAGACATGGCAAATGTGAATGTCTTTTCTTGGATCAAAATATATGGAGGAAAAAAATATTTAACAATGGTTTTAAAAATACATTTACATGTTTTAAATATGCAAAAACATACAAACATGGCGAAAATATATTTTAGATATATAATAGTTTAGATGTTTTTGTATATTTTGAAATATATTCAAAAATATTTAGAATATATATATATTTCTTTTTGTTCTTTTTTTGTCATACGGGTTTGTGTTATATGTAATCTCATATGGGTCTTGGAGAAATAATTGAGATATTAAATCATTGCTATTTTTATTTATTTTATTTTTTATTTACATATATTTTATAAAAAAAATCTGTCAGGAAGACACAGTATTTGTTTTAAGGGGGAAAACTTGAAAATGGTAAATTTTTGGAAGGATTTATATTTTAAAGATACTTTAAATGGTTGTTAGCATGCTGCAAGATTGTCTATATTAGTTATGACACTTTATCTAGTGGTATAATGATGCAAATACAACAATGTTTAAAATTTCCGCCAAGTTTTCTAAGAAGTGAGCAATGTAGAGTAGCTTAAAAAGCGACAATTAACTACAAATAAAAACTATTTGTATTTAGCATCATCATTTAAAAAAAAAAGTGTTTTTACATATAGCCACTTGTAAGAACATTTAGTGAATTTACCCGATTTAACTTTATCTACGGATCATTTGCATGGTTATGTGTGTATCTGCAGCGATAAACAGTGTTCCCGAAAACATGGTGCACACAACAGCACCCACTGTGCTCATTATCGTCTCATCAGTGTCACAGTGAAATAGCCACCATTTACAACAAGAGCAATTGTATTAAAACACAGATGATTCAAATGATAAAGCTACATTTCTAATTCTATTTGACACGATGATCTATACAACGGCCAGTGCTACACGTTCCCCATGCAAACCAGCGCTGACAGAGTATCCATTCCCACAAGAAGCTTGTTTGCTGTGAAGGGTGTAATTTTCAAACAAGATGGCATGATGTGCATGGCGTTTTGGCAGACGGACAATAGGAGATACCTGTGACAGGCAAAGGGCCCTTTAACAAGCCCGACAGTGGCACAGCCCACGTCATTTGCCCTTCTGTGCCCCCTAAACCACACGTGGCCAAAAAACCATGTCACATCCTAAACATCTGCCTGATCAGATATTAGCAAAGTACATCATTTGTGTGAAAAGATGTTTTTGGGACACATTTCAGGATAATTGGGGGGTTAAGGGTCTCTCTTGATTGAGTCAAAGTGAGAGGGGATGTTTGGTGCTTGCTCTAAACATGTGACGTTGGTTGATACCATTTCTAATTCTATTTGACACGATGATCTATACAACGGCCAGTGCTACACGTTCCCCATGCAAACCAGCGCTGACAGAGTATCCATTCCCACAAGAAGCTTGTTTGCTGTGAAGGGTGTAATTTTCAAACAAGATGGCATGATGTGCATGGCGTTTTGGCAGACGGACAATAGGAGATACCTGTGACAGGCAAAGGGCCCTTTAACAAGCCCGACAGTGGCACAGCCCACGTCATTTGCCCTTCTGTGCCCCCTAAACCACACGTGGCCAAAAAACCATGTCACATCCTAAACATCTGCCTGATCAGATATTAGCAAAGTACATCATTTGTGTGAAAAGATGTTTTTGGGACACATTTCAGGATAATTGGGGGGTTAAGGGTCTCTCTTGATTGAGTCAAAGCGAGAGGGGATGTTTGGTGCTTGCTCTAAACATGTGACGTTGGTTGATATGTCTTAATTTGTGCCCTAGCAGGAGGTTGAGCAGCTAGTGGTGCTCTTTACCATCTTGGCCTTCAACTAGTTAAAATGATTTCTGAAAGCAGTCGAATGCAAGAAAGTAGACCAGTCGTGGTGTAGTGTGCAAATATTACGAGGACGTTATTACTGTCGGTTAGATTTTGAATGGTGAAAATTCTAACAATTTAAGAAATCCTAAAGGTCCTTGCACATTGAAATTTTCGTATGCGTTTTTCCTATCAAAATGCTTGCTACGGATGCGAAAACACAGAAAATCGAATCTGGTCAGTGTGTAAATGTGACTGACACAACATGAGGTCGTATTTTATTTTTTTTACGTGCAAAAATTTCGGATGAAATTTTTGGACTCCGTGTGCAAAGACCTTAAGCAATGAATTCACTGATGTCAGTTTGATTTAGAAAATTCCAAAAATGTAACTCATACATACGGTGAACTTACCATTATGTTTAATCTTGAATGCCGATTAATTCATCATTGCTGTTTAGACTTTGAATAGCAAGACAATTAAGTTACAAATTTTAACTGTTAAAGTAATTCTATAAATGAATTGTTAGTCGTTCAATTTTGAAACCAAAAATGCTAAAATTGTAAGTAATTGTAACAATAAATTAATGCAGATTTTTAATCCACAAAATTCGAATTAAGTATAATTCTAACAATTAATTCATCATTGTCAGTTACATTTTTAATGGTGAAAATGTTAACAATTTAGGTAATTCTGTGAAGTATTTTATTGTTGCAATTAGAGTTTGAATGGTGAAAATTGCAAAAAAAGAGATTATATCAATGAATTGTTTATTGTTGGATTTTGAAGCCAAAAACTCTAACAATTTAATTGTAACAATAAATTAATCAGTGTTGATTTTCAATGCAGAAAATTTAAATTATTTATTTTGTATGTAATTCTAACAATGAATTCATCATTGTCAGTTTTTAGACTTTAAATTGTGAAAATTGGTGAAAAAGTAAGTAATTCAACCAATGAATTCCTTGTTGGTTAGATTTTAAATTCCAGAGTTCTAACAATTTAGGTAATTGTAACAATCAGTGTTGATTTTTAATGCTGAAATGTCAAATTATTTATGTAATTCTAACAATAGATTGTCTCCATTAGGCCCTCTTCACCCTAACTCTGCAGTAATGGTTCCCTGGGAGACTTGATGAGCCCACAAGCCACTTGTGTGATGTTAGGAGGCCGGTGTGAACGCGTGCCGCAGCTGCAGCCATTATCCAGAGGAAGTGGACGTCGTCAATGAACACTACAACACCCATTGTTTCCACGTCACAGCCACAGACTGCCATGTTTACCGAAATGGCATTGATCCAGCCTTATGACGGCGTCGGCTCTCCGGTCACGCCGCATTTCAGAGGCAATTTACTCACATCTGCTCCGATAAGCAATTTCAGACACAATGTCTTATTTGTGTTGTGTCGTCTCACACATTTCATGACAGAAAGGCTTTTATCACCACATGCAAACATCATTCTGCCCTCTGCTGTGGAATTGATCTGTCTTACCTTGTCATTTCTCAAAATTTTTTAGTCTCTCAAAACTGTCCGAATGCAAAACAATGGTAAAGAATATTACATTTCGCTGTGCTGAGTTGGGTGGGCTATAAACTTGAAACATGATGGAAGGAAGAAACCATTGCTGTTACAGTCATGTATATTTATGTATATAACCATTTGATTCATACTGTACGTATTGTATACAACAAAAATAGCATTTATTTTGCCCAAAATTTTGGAATCGTCAGCCAACTGAATATCTGAGTTACTGAGTTACCAATGAGTTACCAATGAATGCTACATTTGATTCAAAATCTGATGAATCTTTTAGCTTTAATAAGAGTTCCTCAAGAAATAGACGTGAATGAGCCGTCCACCATGATTCATGTTCAAGTGGGAAGTAGGAAATTTCCAATAGCATGTGAAGGCAGCATTAGCTCTGACATGTGAACAAGTATGGTGACCATACTCGGTTAGAATTAGTGCAGAATTAGTGCTCTGCATTTATCCCATCCAAAGTGCACACACACAGCAGTGAACACACACACGGAGCTGTGGAAGTGGGCAGTTATTTTTTACTGCGGCGCCCGGGGAGCAGTTGGGGGTTCGGTGTCTTGCTCAAGGGCACCTCAGTCGTGGTATTGAAGGTGGGAGAGAGCGCTGTACATTCATTCCCCCCACCTACAATCCCTGCTGGTACGAGACTCGAACCCACAACCTTTGGGTTACGAGTCCGACTCTCTAACCATTAGGCCACGACTTCCCTTGGTATATAACTTATCCTGGACAATTTTTTGAACATGAATGACTCCACCAGAATAGAAACCACCCCGAACACCCTAACAACCACATGGCACATCTTAAAGTCACAGTTACTCCAAAAATTAAAAACTTGACTTCCGCATGCATGGTAAAAAATACTGTGGAAGCCAATGGCTACCATCAGCTGTTTGGTTACCAACATTTTTCAACATCCTTTATTTGTGTTCAAGAGAAGTAAGAAACTCATACCGGTTTGGAACAGCATGATGGTTGGTAAATGATGCCAGGATTTTAATATTTGGGTGAACTATCCCTTTAAATACCATCAGACCAAAAACACAACGTTTTGTGACTTTTTAAAATTAATACCAAAATATATATTCCAAGGTAAAAAAGAAAAAAAAAATCCAAAATGTCATATGGTACAGTAAATAATAATATTAATAATAATAACAATAAACTTTATTTGTATAGGACCTTTCATACAATGTAAAAAAAATAAAATCCAAGATGTATTTCACATTTAATTCAATGTGTTATTTGCCGTTCCGGTAATTACTTGCAATTTTGAAGTGAAAATAATTTTTATTCAGTGTACAAGAAATGCAGCTCAAAAATATATCAATAAAATATCATAATTCATTAAACATACAATTATGTATAACTAACTTTAATAATATTTAACTAAATATTACCAGTTTAACGAAATACATGTAAAATAATTAGTAAGTTGTACATGTCCAAACAAAAACAAAAATAATAAAATAAAAAATAAAAACAACAACAAAACAGACACATTGTACATGAAGTCTCTCTAACACTGATTATTAACATTAATAAAATGCAAACGAATTATTACATTATTTTTACAATTATTAAACCATAACTTTTAAAACTACTTACATTTTATATATACACATAAACTTGCTAATTAGCACATTATTAGGAAAGGCGATTTGCAAAAACCTTATACTCACTTCTTCTGTAGGTGAGGCTGGATCACGAATAATTCGCGCGAACATAGACGCATTTATGTAGATCAGGGGGGCATTCCCTTCAGAAACAATGTAATCCACTGCGAGTTCAGCGGCTCAGATGTCGGGAGTAAATGACGACTGCTATGTTCATTATTACATCCAACAACAGAACACCTCAATCGCTTAGGAGTCATTCTTGTCTACATCTGCTCCGGCGGTTAAACAATGGCGGACTGATGACAGTCACTCAGGGCGGAGCTAAGGTAAGACGCCAGTCCAGTCTGTGCTGAAACGCTACTGTCAATCAAACTATCGTGGGAGGGGCCTGTCTGTGTGACATCACACAGACAGGCATCTGAGATCGGCTCAATTTGAGAAAGGGGAAAACATTTAACCAGATTTTAAAAAAAGACACTGGGTGGATTTTTATCATTATAGGGTGGTTGTGTACACACACTGCCAACACACATTTAAGTTCAAACAACTTGTAAAAGTGCATGTAGCATCCCCTTTTACGATTTTGCTGTCAGAGACAAATTTCTGACAACCTATAAGATTTCTGTGGTCATAGGGCAAAATTGTGAGTTTTTGTCCAGACTGTAAATTAATGGTCTTTGCAATGCATTTTAGCCTCCGATGAAGCTCTATCAGTGTCTTAAAATACTCATAAGACTGTATTAAAAGTATTTTCGTGGTATTTGTTTCCATTTTTAGGCCTGGTAGTAAAAATTACTGTCCCTTTCATTGTATGGAAACGAGCACCTGGGCCGTTCTTCTAAATGTCTCCTTTTGTGTTACACAGGCTTGGAACAACACGAGGGTCAATAAATGATGAATACATTTTTATTTTAACCCTAAAAGCTTAAACCCTCAATGTTGGCTTTAAATATGGTAAAGAATGCAATTTTTAGTGGAGCAGGATTTAATTTGTAGAATAATGTTTCCTCAAAAAAGTATGTCTAGCACAATCAACAGGTGCCACAAGGCTTGTTTTCCATAGATTTTAAGAGCTGGTGTATCAGGAAACATGATTTATACATTTAAACCACAGTGAACAAGATCAAGAAATGTCATCCAAAGGTTTCACAGACCTGACACATTCATGCGTTGTTCTCAGCATTTGATTCAAAATACTCATTGTTATGGTTATTAAGTAATACAGTTGATTACATTTAATAGAATATTTATTTGTTGTCCCTCCCAATTTGTGCATTTAATGACCCCTGTTGAGATGAAAGGTAACATTCAATGAAGAAAAAAAAGAGAGAGAAAGAACGAATGAAGGAAAGAGAAAAGAATTGTGGGGGATGAAGTATAATCGGCCAGCTGTGAGCGTGCTGCAATTACTCTGTCTGAAGTCTAACAATTATGCTGCGGGCCCCTTCGGGAGGAGGCTAACATCCAATCAATACGTAATTGTGATAATCGTTGTCCCTGTGCCGGTGTTGGTTCTTCCATAACTTACAGAAAAGGGGAAAAATGAATAAACAGTGATCATTGAATGTCAAAGCGATGTCACCTAGATCGGTACGGCATTTAGAACAAAGACGCTCAATTTGTGCAGTGTGGGGAAACGACAGTGAATCAGCGCATCAGGTGGTTCATGGATAACCATTGCGCCTATATCCGTCTGTTAATATCCATGTGTCGTTCAGAGCAAACAAGGACATGGTCCCAAGAGAGGTTTTTGTAGAGTAGGCCTATATAGACACTCAGTGGTATTGGACTACAGCTTTGAATCTCAGATTGAATCCTTGTCCATTACTTTGATTTTGAATTTAGTTTTATATGTACATATATCCAGTATTTTGAATTTGGACTGCAGGACCCATTTCAACTGCTATTTGTCAATATCACATACTGCACTTTTAACAAATCGGTTGAGTAAATGATTCAATGACTCATTCAGAAAGTTTCTGAATGAATTTAAAATAGTTTACTACTATATACTACTCATTCTTTTTTCTGAAATAGATGGCAGAAATAGTAAGAGAAGTATGCTAATATTTTATTCTGAATTCAGTCAGTTGGATAACATTTTAGATTAGGGAACACCATTCACTATTAGATAGTTGCTTATTAGCATGCATATCACTAGCATATTGGCTGTTTATTATTACTTATAAAGCAGATATTAATGCCTTATTCTGCATGACCATATCCTAGATCCCTTAACCCTACCAATTACTAAATACCTCTTACACACATAACTATTGCAACGACTGCTTTACTATCAATAATAATTCAATAATGAATTTGTGTTCGCTATTCTAAAGTGTTACCGACAGTTGTGACAGTTGTGTTTTGTGACTTAATGGATGAATCATTGTTTTTTAACATCAGTTGAGTTAGTGATTGTTGACTATGTCATTTGCTATGTTTCATAGGATTGTAGTTCTTTGCCTTCTAGTACACAGTCTTGTACCTTGTGCCTTTTTGTTTACTTTTCAAATATTTTTTTGCTTCAAATCAAAGTTTGTAATGTTGTGATTCAGACTTGGGAAAAATGAATGGGAAAAAGCAACACGTTTGTAAAAGTGCATGAGCACTTATACACTCTGTTACGATGTCAGGTGTGTTCATATCACTTTGGTCTCAGCAGGATGGAGATGTACATTTTCTATTAAAAAAATCACAGCAAAACGATTCAATTTGATGTTTTTATTCAATTTATGAAGACAATGTAAACTTGTATTTTGTATGTGCAACTTTCAGCTAGTATATGATTTTTATTTAATCAATTTCAGCATTAATTAAATTTTTTCTTACTGACCTCGAAACAAAAAAATTCCAGAGTTTCCCACTCATAATTACGACTTTGTACACTGTAAACCCCCCCCCCCCCCCCCCCCCCCGACCCTCGCCCCG
>NW_015507006.1:197785-222489 GCF_001515645.1 Sinocyclocheilus grahami
ATTTACATTTAAATACCGTAATTTCATTAACTGATATAATGTTAATATACCAACCTATTGAAGTACTGAAATCTGTTTTGTAACTTTGTAATACACTGTTAACCACCAAAAGCAGGTGGTGATGAGAAAGTCACATGATGAACCAAAGCCCATCACAAGCAGTTTTTAAATATTAACACTTCAGAAAACATTTGGCACTCCAAGTACCACCATAATGACCAACATTAAAATACAGTAGCCTAAATATTCAGCTACAGCTCTGCACAGTTAAAAAACGAGGCAGTTTTATTCCTAATAAGACTATTTATTGTTGTCAGCCACTTTAACATTGTAAATACACAGTTTGAACATTAACACTGCACTTTAACACTTCAGAAAACATTTGGCACTCCAAGTACCACCATAATGACCAACATTAAAATACAGTAGCCTAAATATTCAGCTACAGCTCTGCACAGTTAAAAAACGAGGCAGTTTTATTCCTAATAAGACTATTTATTGTTGTCAGCCACTTTAACATTGTAAATACACAGTTTGAACATTAACACTGCACTGTGCTTACGAACAGGTAAATAACAAATTAAAAAATTTGTACCAAATTGTACCAACAAGTTAAATAAAAACTGCACTGTACTTCAATGAAAAAAATAAATAAAAAAAATTCACTCAAATAAAGATTAAATTAAAATGTATTGTGTTTTAACATTAATTTATATTTAATTTAGTGATTCCTCTGCATACCACTAGAGGGAGCCTGAGTACCACACTTTGAGAACCACTGATCTATAGAATCATGGTAACGCACATCAAATTGAAATAATGCAATAAACATTATTTAACATTAGATGTAACATACAACCCTAATGTACAACACTTACAAGAAAAAAACTAAGAAGAAACAGTTTAAAAAAACAAAAAAACATCAAATTTGAAATGTAACGCAGGGTATTCTGGGAATTTCAATTTACGGTTATTCAATGTAAATTATATGCTCTTTTTCCCCTTCCAAAAACGGTATACTACCGTAAAATAACATGCAATGTCCAATAGAGTTTTTCACTGTATATAGTAGGGGAACTTACCGTTTAAAGGAGTCATCGGATGCTACATGCACTTTTACAAGTTGTTTTGAAATGTGTGTTGGCAGTGTGTGTACACAACTACCCTATAATGATAAAGATCCACCCAGTATTTTTTTTTTTTTTAAATCTTTACCCCTTTCTCAAATCGAGCCGATCTCAGATGCCTGTCTGTGTGACGTCACAAAAACAAGCCCCTCCCACAATAGTTTGATTGACAGTAGCGTTTCAGCACAGACTGGACTGGCGTCTTACCTTAGCTCCGCCCTGAGTGAGCTGTCATCAGTCCGTCGTTGTTTCACCACCGGAGCAGATGTAGACAAGAATGACTTATTTTTTTTTAGCGTTTTTACAGTCTTTTACCGTTAAATTCACGGTCATTTATTACAGTGTAGTGTCGTTCATGTGCATTCAACTCCTACATACGATCTTTCTGACATGACTTTAACACAAACAGGTGGAACTGATTGGAGGACCAGAACTAAATGTTGTTGTTCATTATAAAAACTATACTTTCATGAGTCATTGATGAACATAGGTGACCTTTTTTTACACTTTCTAAAGCCACAGTACGAAAACACCAAACACTTAAATGCCTGTTAGACCTGTTATCCAAATCACCATCCACTGTCTTCTTATGGAGAGATCATTAGAGATCAGAGAAACACAAGTTCAGCTGCCTTTAATCCTCAAACTGACTGTGAACAGTGCAGAAAATCAGTGTGCTTTCTTTTAATGTCACCATGCGTTATCGTTTCCTGTCCTCTGCCCCTCCCAGTAAAGGACAGTCTTTTTCGGCGCATGCCCCGAGGGTACGTAAGTACTCTTTAGCATTTCATCTCACAAACCCCCAGCACTCAAGCGCTTTTCCAGCTGTTGCTGCATGTGAGGCCAAAACTGCTGGTAATCCTTTTAGCGTCCGGGCTCTGCACATCATGACTTTAATCAATTTACACGTCAAACTGTTCACGGCTGGAGGGAACACATGATGCTCAGGTAGAAGACAGAAAACAACTAGCAGGTTTTAATCGCAATTACATTTGCTGAGGAAAATGACAATGGATTTTCAGTGAACCTGATAAAGTGACTCAATTTTCCACAGTTGACTTTTGCTTCCTTTTGTTGGAAGTGAAGACATTTTGTCCGTCACATGAATGCTTTTATGGTGCATTAGGAGAGCTCTTCTGCTGTTTTTATTTAGATAAGAAATTTATATTTCTGAATTGTATACCATTTTAGTGCCATACAACCCACTATCTAAGTTGCAAACTGATTTGTATTCAGCAGGGTAATAGATTACATTTAAAAGTAAGCAGATCTGGTTCATGTCATGTAACATAAATGTTAGACCCTCAGGGTGACTGGATAATGGGTCTGGGCTGTTAAAAAAAGGGTGGGAGGTTCAATCTAAAGTAGTCCTGTTTTATCATCATCATCATGCCCTCGACCACAGCTTGCTCCAGGCTGATAGCAACTGGTGCATTTAAGTCACTTTAGATTAAAATTTTAAATGCCACGTATCTAAGACCTATGGATGAGTAACTAGACCTGTATGGGCTAGGTTTAAAAAAGGGAAGTGAAACAGTGGTTCTTGTAAAATGAATTGTCATGGAGATATCAATGAATTTGTAAATGCAATTTATTTTCAGCTGTTTTGTACACTGTAAATTGAAAAAAAGAACCATTTTAATAATGCTGATTTGGTGTAGAGCCCTGCACGGGCCTCAAATATAGGCCCTAACCCGGCCCGTGTCCGACAGCTTATCAGAATTACCGGCCCGAGCTTGACCCGAGCCCGTCTTTTTTTTCCCTTTCTCCCAAAACGGCTTATACTACTGTTTCAACTATTAAAGGGGTCATATGATGCGATTTCACTTTTTCCTTTCTCTTTGGAGGGTTACAAGCTCTTGGTGCATAAAGAAGATCTGTAAAGTTGCAAAGACTAAAGTCTCAAAACCAAAGAGATATTCTTTATAAAAGTTAAGAGTCAGCCACGCCTACCTAAAACGGCTCGTTCTAACACACCCCCACATGTCTACGTCACTATGTGGGAAGATTTGCATAACGCCGCCCTAATGTTCACGCAAAGAAAGAAGGCGTAACTTTTATTCTCGTTTCTGGCTAATCAGAGCACACCTCGCTTTTTCAGACCGATGAGCTTTGTAAAAATCGACGCGTTTCAGAAAGGCGGGGCATAGAGGAGAAACAATAATGTACAGTATGTGGAAAATAATGTGTTTTTTGAACCTTAAACCGCATAAACACATTTCATTACACCAAATACACAAAATACTGTTCTTTTTAGCAACATCATATGACCCATCAAACATCATGAGTATTTTCTATTGCCCTACACCAACCCTACCCCTAAACCTACCCCTTACAGGAAACTTTCTGCATTTTTAGATTTGCAAAAAAACTCATTCTGAATTATTTATAAGCCTTTTGAATTACAAATGTCCTCACAAATCACCTTCTCGCTGTAATACCTATACCCATGTTATTATACACATCTGTGTCCTCATAAACCACATAAACATGCACACACACACACACACACACACACACACACACACACACACTATGAAACTATTTCCTGACCTTCATATATTGATTATGAATGATACATATTGTTTAATTCATTTGATAGGAAGTCATACCAAATTTGGAATTTTCGAATGTTGAATTATTTGATTAATTTTTATAGAAGTCATACATGAAAACAATGATAAAACAATTGTACATATTATTCATATGTAAAACTTTATTAATATAACCACCGCACTAAAAAAATGCTAAACGAACTGGTTTTATGCTGGCTTCATCACCGAATGAACCAAAATACATTTCATTCATTGTTTGCTCATTCATTGTTGGTTCATTTATACCAACAAAACAAATCTTTATGAGTCAAATCAGGTAAAAATGGCTGTTACCGCACTTTTTACAGTGCAGATTGTTCATTCATACACTGATAACTGGCCGATGATTTAGTGAGACGCGCTGGCAATGTAAACAGACAGTTACGCAGCAAAGTCAGAATCAAATTATGAACGCATGTGAGGAGCTTCAAGATGTTCAATAACGGAGGTCAGTTTGACGTCAGTCAGGAGAAAGCATCTCTATAAATAAGGGGGAAAGAAAGCTGCAGATGGAAGTAAGTGAGCTGCAGTCCCAAGTGAGCACAAGACCTTCATCTGTTCCGATATGCCGAATTCAAGCAGCTCCACATCTTCCACAAAGAGCATCCGGAGAGCTGCGTCTGAACTCGAGCGCTCCGATTCCATTACGGTAAGAGTCTTCAACTATATTCTTCACTCATGTTAAATAGCATTAGAATTAAGAATACAAATAAAGAAAGAATAATTTGACATCCCCTCCTTGTCGATTTCGAAATATTTTATGATAAAAAAAAATGGAGATGCTTTTAAGCATTAAACTTCATGGGAGTTTCGTCGTGGAAATAAATGGACTGATTATGACTCAGGTATGCAAATACAGTAATCCCAAAATTAAGTATGTTGCATCATCTAAAATGCATGCATTTTATTTCATAAGAAAACAAGATACCGAACCAAGTGCCATTTCTTCTTGTTACAAATTAACATTTAAAAATGTATATATCAAATAATGACATATACACATCGTAAATAGAATTATACATGATCAATCAATCAATGAATGCAAAATGAAATCAAAAACTGTAGAATTCATGAAGTTAGCTCCGCATTTGTTTGCAGGTGCCACTTAGTTTGATGTTATATGGTGCAATTAAATTCATACATTTGAGTAAAATTTTGTGAAAGAACTTTTCGGATATGATTGAAAATAGTGTAGCATTTTTGATGCACGTCCATTCCTACAGATCACTGTTTTGCTGTGCGTAAATGGACTCTCCATTGAGATTTACGCACAGCATTACGCGGTGATCAAAAGCTATGAAAAGCAGTCGATATGTGGCTGTATCATCGGCTCATAAGCAACTGATTAAGTCTGAGCTATATGGCAGGTTTACATAGACTGCATTGAAGTTCTTATGCGATTTTGGAGATGTAAATCACCTCCATCAGATGTCCAGAAGGTAAGCAGGGCTATAGCCTGTTATTATTATTATTTCTGGTCTAGATGGATCTTTTAAATTGATAGACATGTGTGGTCTTAAATGAATCGCGCTCTTCTCTTTGACAGTCTCAGAAGTTTGTGGGAAGGCGACAGAGTTTGATCGAGGATGCGCGCAAGGAGCGCGAGGCGGCGGCCGCGGCGGCGGAGGCTGCGGGACTCAGCGAGCAGATCGTGTTTGAGGAGAGCGATGGAAAAGCCTTGCTCAGTCTCTTCTTCTCTCTGAGGAGTTCAAAGAGTCCAGCGCTGTCCCGCACTCTTAAGGTTTTTGAGGTAAGATATCCTGAAGAAAATCGTAAAAGGCTGATCTTGGAAATTCTATATTAGTAAGCATCTACTGGGCTCAGATAAGAATCATATGTGAATCACTTAAGTAAAAAAAAACAAAAAAAAAATTAAAACAGCTATTTATTATTCTCCTTGGGTTGTTATTCTGTTCCTTTAGAACTATTTCAAAACTATGATCTTTTTAAATTATTAGCCCTACGTTTTTATTTTTTTGACAACTACTTAGTCTTTGTTTCGAAATATAAAATATTAGTTATAATGTACTGCATACCTGAGAGAGAGAGAGAGAGAGAAAAAAAAACAATGGTATATTTTTTTATATAAACAATGTCTAAATTCTAAACAATAATGTCTAATCTGAAGTCCGAATATGTAGAAGAATATAGTTTTTCTTTGCATATGTTCTTGAGCAACATAGCAAAATGCAAAAATAAAAAAAATGCATTTATTAATTTATGCACTTATCTAAATATGAAGAAGAATACACATTTTTCTTGATATATATGTTCTTAAGTAACAACAAAATGCAAAAAAAAGTACATTTATTAATTAATTGTTCATTTTATATTTATTAATATGTTATATGATAATATACCAATATATACGTGTATTCTTACATTTATTTGTGTATTTCAATTATTTGAAAATCAAATGTATAAATAGATTTTTATATATTAGTTTGAGGTTGGAAGTTTATTTACTTTTCTGCTTAGCAATACTGAGATTGAATTACTGCAGAAAGTACATCGAAAGATAAAATTGCAAGAAAAAAAAAACATGAATGCAAAATACTCAAATATTAAAACAGACATTCAAAACATATTCAATAAGACTACAACAAATAATAATAAAAGATATACATATGCACACATCTACATATCCATGCATACACAAATATATATATCCATACGCATTCACATACAATAAACAGAAAATTAGGCGTGCAATTGCAAAAAAAATAATAAATAAAAAATCCTATCATTACAGTTTTCTCTGTCTGATGGCATTACTACAATATATGCATGTATTTCTTGTAGTTTCTTTTAAATCTTCACCTAGAACACCTGAGCAACCACATAGCAACACCTTGGCAACCAGCCAGAACACCCAGGAACCACCTAGAACACCCTAGCAACCTCCCAGAACACTGTAGGAATGGTATAGCACTGCCATAGTAACCACTCAGGACACCTGCATAGCAGTGTCACAGAAATCACCTAGAACACCTGAGCAACCACATAGCAACACCTTGGCAACCAGCCAGAACACCCAGGAACCACCTAGAACACCCTAGCAACCTCCCAGAACACTGTAGGAATGGTATAGCACTGCCATAGTAACCACTCAGGACACCTGCATAGCAGTGTCACAGAAATCACCTAGAACACCTGAGCAACCACATAGCAACACCTTGGCAACCAGCCAGAACACCCAGGAACCACCTAGAACACCCTAGCAACCTCCCAGAACACTGTAGGAATGGTATAGCACTGCCATAGTAACCACTCAGGACACCTGCATAGCAGTGTCACAGAAATCAATTAGAACATTTGAGCAACCACATAGCAACACCCTAGCAACCACCTAGAATACTGTAGGAACAGTATAGCACTGCCATAGTAACCACTAAGAACACCTGCATAGCAACGCCATAGTAATCACTCTGGCAACTGAATAGCAACACCCTGGCAACCACCCAGAATGCTGGTGGTGAGTCTCTCTCTCTCTCTGTCTGTCCTGTATGAAGAGCGCACAGGGTTTCAGCTGCGTCCGGTGGCAGGTCTACTCTCTGCTCGGGATTTTCTGGCCAGCCTGGCGTTCCGTGTGTTCCAGTGCACACAATACATACGGCACGCTTCCTCCCCCATGCACTCGCCTGAGCCGTAAGACACTTCCTGTCACACTGTTTACGTTTATGAAGACTATTTATTATGCATTTGATTTACGTCCAGACATTGGCTATCTGCTTAGTAAAGTAATGTTCACTTTATGAAAACAATGGCACAGCGGTCACAAATAATCCTAATAATTTAATGTTTTCCGCTCCAGGGATTGTGTCCATGAACTTCTTGGACATGTACCGATATTGGCTGACAGAACATTTGCACAGTTTTCTCAGGTAAAAATGTCAACTGTATTTACGTAGCTCATATTTCCTTACAAATTCAATCTGTATTGTGAATTCTGTTCTGTCAGAGTATTGGTCTGGCCTCTCTTGGAGCTTCTGATAAAGATATCGAGAAACTGTCAACAGTAAGTACGAAACATCCCACATCTTTCTCAAACGCTGCTCTCGTAACAGCACTGAATGTATTTGTCCTGCTGTGTGTTTTCAGCTGTACTGGTTCACAGTGGAGTTTGGACTGTGTAAGCAGGCAGGGACGGTCAAAGCATATGGAGCAGGACTGCTCTCGTCTTATGGCGAGCTGGTGGTGGGTGGCAGTCGGTCATTTTTAAAATCAATTATTTTGCTGCTTTTTATGGTAAAAGCATTTGACATTTACTGTCACCCATTTCCTCAGCATTCTCTCTCAGATGAGCCAGAGCGACGGGAATTTAACCCGGACACTGTAGCTGTTCAGCCGTACCAGGATCAGACTTACCAGCCCGTCTATTTTGTGTCTGAAAGCTTCTCAGATGCTACAGAGAAACTGAGGTGAGCTGCATCAAATAATCTGTTGCTGTCAGTACTGTGGGTTTGGCCATCATATAAATAGCTATCAGTGAAAAATAAATGTTAAAAATTGTTTTTGAAACATTGGCTAAGATTAACATACTTCATAAAACAAATGCTCACTAATAATAATAATTACTTGCAATCGAATCATTACAACTGTTATTTATTAATTTATTTATAAAAGGTGTTGTAAAATAAAAGTACTGTAAGTGATTTTTATATAATGTATGGTGATAAAGCATTATTTTTTTAACAAATTATTTTTAAACGTAGCAGTGTACAATTATGATTACAATTATGAATGAATAAATGAAAAAAACAACAACAACAAAAAAACAATGTGTTTGTATATATGTGTTCATTTGAGTCAAAATACATTTGGAAATGATTATAATACTCCATAAAACAAATTATAATAATTATTAGAAATTGAATAATTACAACTTTATTTATTTATTTATAAAAGGTGCTAAAATAAAAATATATCTAAAATAAAAGGTACTGTAAAGGATTTTATGTAATATATGTATGATGATTAAAACATATACAGCACAAAATGAAATTCTCAGAATAAAATATAAAATAAAAGGTGCTAAATGATATTTATTAAATACATTTGCACTTTATTCTTTATTGTTTGCAACTGTTATTGATTTATTGATTTATTTTTTTGATGCATAACATGTCCATTAACTTTTTTTAAATGAGCAAGTCTTTTGGTTAAAATATTTATGGATATATAGGGAAATTTTTATATTTTATATGAATTTTAAATTGTCTTGCAATGTGGCTTCTTCGTCTTCGTCTTCTTACATAACTACATAAACTTATTTTACTTATTATTTTATTAAAACTTTCTAAACGTATTTCGCAAAGATTAAAAAAATCTGGATTTATGCATTTTTATTTATTGTCTTAAATGTTTGAAGTGAAATAGTTACAGTTGTTTGTATGACAATAATTTTACTCATTTGCTTTTAAAACAGAGCATATGTGACCCACATCAAGAGACCATTTTCTGTGCGGTTTGACCCTTACACAGACAGCATAGAAGTGCTGGATAACCCACTGAAGATCCAGCAGGGGCTGGAGACCATTAAAGATGAACTGAAGATTCTCACGGATGCCCTGAATGTGTTGGCTTGATTCTGTCGCGAGGAGCCAATCAGTTGTCCTGTTCCTCTCTGCTTCATATGTGACAGTCTCATCGTTATGCTGTGCGTTTATGTCTACATCTGCTGCTACAGACGTTGTTGCTTTTAAAACGCTGAATACCAACCTCAAAACCTCAAGTCGGTAGTTAATTCCAGTAACCTGAAAATGAAAAGTTGTGATTTTCTAGGCCGATATGGCTAGGAACTATACTCTCATTCCGGCGTAATAATCAAGAACTTTGCTGTTGTACCATGTGTGCAGCAGGCGCAATGATATTACGTCTAGGCCGATATGGCTAGGAACTATACTCTCAATCCGGCGTAATAATCAAGAACTTTGCTGTTGTACCATGTGTGCAGCAGGCGCAATGATATTACGTTGCGCCTGAAAATAGGCTAACTTTCACCAAAATTGATTATTACGCCGGAATGAGAGTATAGTTCCTAGCCATATCGGCCTAGAAAATCGCTACTTTTCATTTTCCGTCGGTCTTAGTACACGATGTAACTACAGAAGAGTCAAGTTTTAAATAGGAAAAATATAGAAACTCTTTGGTCATTTTTTAGCGAGATGCTAACGGTCTAATCAGATTCAATGATCTATGCTAAGCTACAGCTAAAAGTGCTACCGCCAGACCCGGAGATCGGCTGAATGGATTCGAAAACTGTAAAACTCAACTGTTTAACTCTAGGGGAGTTGGAAAATTAGCCTATTTTCAAAAATAGTGGAGTGTTCCTTTAAAGTCAATGGAAGCTAAAACTGTTTAGTTGCCAACGTTCTTCAAAATAGTTTCTTGGTAGATATTTTAAATGTTGGTAACCAAACAATTCTGGTTCACGTGTATTGACTTACATTTTATGGACGAAAAAAGATTGAATTTTGTTTAAGATTTCTAGTCCTAAAATGAGTTTTCATCGAATATTCATTGGAAATCCAAGCACATATTTTAATAAAAATTTAAATCATATCTTAAAAACAGTAGTTAATGAAATCTTTTAAATGTTGGTAACCAAACAATTCCGGTTCATGACTTGTAGTGACTTACATTTTATGGACGAAAAAAATATAATGGAAGTCAATGAAAACCGAACGGTTTAGTTACCAACGTTCTTCAAAATATCTACCAAGAAAATATTTTAAATGTTGGTAACCAAACAGTTTTTATTCTCATTGATTTTTACCATATGGATAAATAAATAAATAAATAAAGTCAGTGGAATTCAATGGAAACTGAAACTTTTTGGTTACCAACATTCTTCAAAATATCTTCTTTTATTTTCTACTCAACATTTTCATTTTTAGATGAACTATCGCTATCGCTGGATTAATGGATCACTCTGTGAATAAACAGAAACTGTGTCAATATGACATTAATTTTTTTTAGATAGATCTTACCCAGTGTAACTCAAGTTATTAAAGCTATTGAAGCCAAAAGTTATTTATGAAATACCACTAGATGAAGTGCTACTATGAAATCTTAATGCAATGGCATTCAAAACGATGAACAATTTAATTTACTATATACATATTACTATATATGTGTGTGTGTGTGTGTGTAGCCTATATATATATATATATATATATATATATATGTATATGCATGCATTTATTGATCACATGATAATGCTGATTTAAAACCATTTTAAGAGGTGTTCTAGTAAGGCAGTAGTAGACATTTTGGCCCTGCATTTCATATCAGATGGAGACTACTGTCCATGAAGAATAACATCTGCATCAAATAATGGCCCTTATTGCTTTGCCAGGTGATGGATGACATTTCCAAGTAATTCAATCAAAGCAATTTAAGTTCAATTCAAGTCCAGCTAATTCTTCATTATCCTCTCAGTGCTCTGAACGGGGCAGCCTCTAAAGTGAATTACCATCATTACTGCCACTATTCGCGTGAGGGTCGATAAGGCAGGTGGATATCAGAGGAAATGGCGGGGCACTTTCCATTGTAAAATTTTACACATCGACTGTCCTGTCAGGAACTCTGGTAGTTAGCCTACACAAACTGATAATACACTGATATTGATGACATGTGCATTTCTGAAATATTGAACTTTTCATTTATTTATTTCCATTCGTTTTGTTTTACAGTAGTACTTATTTTCCTGTTTATTTACTGTTTTAATTGCACATGTCTTTATTTATGATTTGGGTTAGATACGTTGTTCAAATCATTTGGGGGATAACTACTTGCTTGACGTCGGGAACGCACAGAAAATGTTGGACATTTTAATAAGGTGCTATGCCATATTCTCGAATGTTCATTGAGCTTTTTGTGGTCTGGAATTCTTGGAAAACAGCAGCAGGGATCTCGGCCCGGACTGCTGGAGATTGACTGACCGCTTCGAGTTTTACCTCTCACGGACATGCGCGCCTGAGGGGCGGGGGGGTGGAGGGGGTGTTAAGGGGCGGGCTTGGGTATATAATACTTCTCGCAGAGAACTTTTTGCCTGTCGCCTGATTTTTGGGACAGCTCCACACACCATCTTAACACCAACTGGGGAAACTAAACCGACCTTCTTAACCAAATACAACAGCACAGCATTTTTTTTTTTATGTTGACATGGAGGACCAACTAAAACATTCTTTTTGCCATACCTGCTTGAGAACAGACAGTGTCATAAATAAGGTAAAGAAAGTCTTTTAACAACCTTTACGGAATCTTGGACATATCTGAGATGAGTGCAATAGTAAAGCTCTATTAAATAGAAATCATTTTTAAAGACTTGCAAAAATAGAATCGTATTTTAAAAATCAGAAATGGGCATGATCGGAAAAGGTAAGATTTTTAGACGCATTTTCTCTTGCACTAGCGGTGCGCGCAATGCATTGGAGATGTTTTTGTCACTCTGAATTGATAACAGCTCTACAGTTTGACAGCGCTGAACTTCTAAATAAGGACTATGAGGCATTGTAAACATTAGCCCTATGCATTTCTGCAAAGCTGCTTTGAAACAGTGTGTATTTTGAATAGCGCTTTCCAAATAAAAACGGATTTTATTCTGGATACGCGCGCAGGAGAAAGAAGTTGCGCAAGGGGGCGACAGCAGTTTAAATGAGCTGGATTTAAGGAAATTATATGCTGAGATGTGAGGAATGAGATAGCTGGGTATTTTGAGCAGTCTTGCAACTTGTTGAACGTTGTGTAAGAGTGTAAAGGAGGAGATACAAGCTCTTGGATAACAATTCATCATCTAGCGTTAAGCAGATAATCAAAAACTCGATGCATGCAAGTAGAATTCCAGTGTATTTGAAGAATTGCATTGGCGAATTGAATGCACTGGAGGAACTAATGACAGATACCCACGGTCGACCTTAAAGCATCATCTTTACGGTTAAATTACGGTTATTACATGCATAATTGAAAAAGCTGGAGGTCATGCATGCATATAAATTCTCAGAATGTGTTAAGAACTGCATAAGAGAAATCAGTGCATTGAAGAAACAAATGACAGTTCCTCAAGATCTGACCAGCAACACTGCAATTTAAGTTGAAAATGTTCAGTATTATTAATCAGCAGGTACACAGCTCTTGTTAAAAAAAGAAAAGAAACATGCATGCACAAATAATGAATTTTATAGCCTACTTTGACAAAATGCCTGTTGTGAACTATAATGCATGCTTTCCAGGTCATGAAGACACGCTTTTCCATACTGTACACTGACATACTGATTTTGACCATGTGATCAGGCAGATAATTGAAAAATCAATGGCCATGCATGCACACACTGAAGGACTGCATTACTGAATTCAATGCCTTGAGGAAGGAAAACGTTTAGTATTAAGTTCAGGTATACATGGGATCTTCATAAAAAAAAGAAAAACAGCAGCTTTATACATTAAAAATGAAATGCACATGTTAAAACTGTCTAAACTAACTAAAACACGTTATCTCCGCAGGTCATAAAGATGTACTGGTCCTTACGAATGCCCATATGCATACTGTTTTTAACCCTGTCTGCCTTCGAAGTGGCTTCAGCTGAAACGTTATGCGGCGGAGAGCTGGTGGACGCGCTACAGTTTGTGTGTGAAGACAGAGGTTTCTATTTCAGTACGTACATTTGCACTTCGTATTTTCTTTGCTTTTGCTTAGGAGTTGGAAAGCCTGCCAATTGTATGTCATGAATGACCAGAGTTACGAGCGAAGTCTCGGCAGATTGTGCTGACTGGGTGCATTCTCTCACGATATCTGTGATTGCATATGAAAGGGATGCTAAATAAGCCTTAATGGCCTGGTTGTTTACTTGCACATTCCGTCAGGGAAAGTAATAGTACCCAAGTGGCATTCCATTCACCTCTCCAGAAATGTTCCCAGGCTACACTCAATTGAAAAAAAAAAGTTGTTTGTCTTCTTACATGGCTGGATGGATTGAGACAGCTTCATTACTAGTTTAGCGTAACAGATATTAACCATTAACATTTAGATACATCTGCTGGTTGTACACTGCACGGAGGGGGTCGAGAGCACAACTTTTTAAATATTTGTCATCTTCCTCTCGTCAGCACTGACAAACAGACAAGGCCTTTGTGTTATTTTGGCCGCAGAAGCCTAACTAACCCGAAAGATCATTATCCAATTTGGGCCAGCACAGATTTTCCCCCCTCTATCCACCAGATCCACTCTTGTTCAATGTTTCCCATCCTGCAATCAAGAATTCCCTTTCAGTTCGTGGCAACTGTGAGAAGCACAAGTCGTTTGCATTATATTTGACTGAAAATCAATTGTTCCTTCCTTTTCCCGGTCCAGCTTTCTCTCCTCCATTACTGTGTCCTGTATCTTCACTCTTTCATGCCAAGTCTGTTTTTCCACCCCTCCCCCTTCCTGTATTTCATGCTCTCTTTATCTCTGCTGAGCTGGCAAAGGACAAGGTCAAAGGATATCCACCATTTACTCATCCAAACAGAAGCAAAGACTTTTGCCCCTCAACTTTTTCGCTGTCTTATTTGTAAGCTTATGATCTTCCGTTCCTGGGAACGTGCTGCCGGTGAATTCTTCTAAACCGATTTCGAACAGCTCAATTAGATGGTATAACAAGATCAATCCGAACGAGAAAACAAATAAACAGACTCCATTTTATGCCACTAATTTTGGCTTTATTATACACCGCAGATGCGTCCCAGTCAAAACACAATGAATCTGCTTTGACAATAGAATCAGGTCACTGTAACTTGATTTACATTGACTAAGTAGGGTTTGTTGAATGTGTTTGCATGTTTGATGGTGGCTCTTTAGACAGTTTGAGCCAAATCTCTTTCTTGCTATGATGGTTCAAACTAGCTGGTTTGCTAGTCTTAACTGGTTTAAGATGGTCAGATGGTCTTCCAGCATGGCCCTTTTGGTGGTTAGCTAAAAAAAAACATCAAGTCTATACTAGTTTATTGGTCTTAGCTGGCATGTCGGCTGGTATTAGTTTTTTTTTCTTTTCACTTTCCAGCTAGCCAGGCTGGATGACTAGTTGGACACCCAGATAAACTTGACCAGGCTTGGAGACTTAAAACTAGCAAACCTGCTTAGGCTGGTTTAGTAAGCCTTTCCAGTAGAGTTAGCTGGTCTGTCAGCTGACTTGACAAAAGCCCAAAACCCAACTTAACCATCATCTGACTCGTCCATCTAAACCATCACTCAGAGACCAGCAAAACAGTTTAGGCTAGTTTACAAGGATAGTTCACTCAAAAGAAGAAAAATCTGTCAAAATTTACTCACCCTCATGCCCTTCCAAAACTGCATATCTTTTTTTCTGAGGATCAAGATACTTTGAATAACAGTGGAACTGTCCATGCAACAAAAGTCAATGGTGTTCAAAACAATGACTTTCATTGCCTGGACAAAAAATGGTTTGAAACACATGTTTGGAATTGAGAGTGAGTAAATAATGACAGAATTAAGTGATTTTTTCTGAAATGTAACCAGAACAATACTAAACTCATGATCTTCATTTGTATCTCTGCAGGTCGACCAACTAGCAGGTCGAACAGTCGACGTTCTCAAAATCGTGGGATTGTGGAAGAGTGTTGTTTTAACAGTTGTAACCTAGCTCTTCTAGAACAATACTGCGCTAAACCTGCCAAGTCAGAGAGGGACGTTTCAGCCACATCCCTACAGGTCATCCCGGTGATGCCTGCATTAAAACAGGTACATTGGCCGTGGGAAACAACAAAAACTCTCCAGCACTTTATCATGCTCACCATCTTGATCGTCCTGTTCTTTCTGATGAACTTGTGCATACTGGCATGTGGGTTAAAGAAAACAGTGAACCAGAGTAAGGAACTAGTAAGCAAGTATTGCCCCAAAACTGCTGACCAAGTGGAAAATGATATGATAGAAGAGGTCATACATAGGTTGAAATTTTCCTGTTGATTTGACATCACATACTTGGATTGGGTTACAAAACCAGTCTCTCAAAATGGCCTGGGATGTTGACTAGATAGTTGTACACTGGGGACAAATGGAGCTGCCTTTATCCCCCTACTTATCATTCTCCATTTTGAGTTTTCATTGAGTTGTTAATATGTTTAATATATGTTTAAGATATAGTTTGCCCAAAATTCATAATTTCCTCACCATCATGTTCTTCCAAACCTTTACGACTTTCTTCTGTGGAGCACAAAAGAAGGTATTTTAATGAATTATTCAACTATTTTTGTCCATACAAAGAAATTCAATGGGGTCCAAAACAACAATGAACCCCACTGAGTTTCACTGTATGGACTAAAAAACAAGGAAACTATTTGGAAGAACATGAGGGTGAGTAACTCTTGGTGGTTGAAGGATTTTTGGCTATTTTTGACAAAATATCTGCAGTCATTTACATTTTTAGTTGAGAAGTTTGAGTTTTATGGGGGTTTGAATCTCATTTTTAGAGATCATCCAGTAGAATCTGTGAGAATTCTGACCTTTCTCTAGAGTCAGTTCCTAACATTATTGTTATTCTTGCAACAGGAGGTCTCAAGAAAACACGTGACCGTGAAATATTCCAAATACGACATGTGGCAACGAAAGGCCGCCCAGAGGCTACGGAGAGGCGTCCCCGCCATCCTGCGGGCCAAGAAGTTTAGGCGGCAGGCAGAGAGAATCAGGGCCCAAGAGCAACTGCACCACCACAGGCCTCTCATCACGCTTCCCAGCAAGCTGCCGCCCATCCTTCTTCCCTCAGAAGACTATGTCAGCCACAAGTGAAACCAGGATCATTTGAACAGAGTCGATGAAAAAAAGACTAGGGGATCAAAGCTTTTTGTCTCTGACGTCATTTCTGTGGCAGTACTCAACAACCCTTCTTCCTTCCCCACCAGACCTGCTCACACGCTCTTCCAGTTTCTATTCTTGCGGTTTCGTTCACCAACAAAAAGGCACATCACAAACCAGAGGAACACAATTCAGGTGAAGAAGAAAAGGAAAGAACGAAGAAGCCACGGAACGCCGAACGCTTCACCGGTTCGGAGGACATCGGAACGTGAGGAAAAGCTAGAGCTAGCATGAAAGAACCCATTCCACCGCATTCTCCCGAGACAAAAGTATCTCTCTTTTAGTCCTTTTACATATTAGTTTGCACCTGTAACTATAAAGGGACATCCACACTGTAAGGAATTGTTGTAAAATTAGATTCCTGTTCCAGCACCTTGTAATCACAAATGAAAAGCAGAGAAGAGTCTGCGAATTGCACATCGCCACGGATTACGTCAAAGTTCTTGTTAAGTAAATAAAAAGGCACTATTTTTTTATGGACTATGAACGCGTAGCTCAAAAAATGTCATGGTGCTAGCTTTGGGAATGGACTCAAAGGAGAAGGGGTTGAAAAGCACGCTTTTTTTTCTTAATTTTCTTTGAAACTTTATTAAACTTTCCGTTTTAAGGAAAGTGTGACTTTTGAAAGAGAAAACAAGAGCACGAGGGATATCGCTGCATGCAGACATGTACGTAAGGTGTACGTAAGACGCGACATATGCATTGGGTCTCAGCGCTGCCGTCACGATAAAGGAAGGAGCAGTGTGGGGACGCCGAAGGGATCATGTTCGAACGCCTGGAGGTGGAGAACTCGTCTCCTTTCGAGCGTGGCTGCACAAAACCCCTGCTTTGCACTGCAGGAAGAAAGACATTGTGACCTTGAAAAAGTGGGATGTTTGTATTTTCTATGTTCTTTTTTGTGAAAATGCTTCAGAGAAAAAAGGAGAAAAAAAAGCCCAGTTTGGTTTCTGGTACCGTGACATTCTTGTTGTTGCAAAATAGGCTTTGTGTTTTTGTAACGTTATTTTACAGTTCTGAAAAAAAGGCACAAATATCAATTCAAAGGGAAAAAACGCAATAATGTAAACTAACATATATTTTTAACGTTTATCCGTAGTATTCACATGCTTTTGCCTGAAAACAAATACTTGAATATATATATATAAATATATATGAAATAAATATGAAAATATATATTATAATTAGTTTCCAGGGACATCATGTAATATTCTTTTAGTCTGAGCTGTATCTTGCGTAATGAGCCGCCAAGCTTCTTTTTGTTCGTTTGTTTAAATACAAATATGGGCACTGTATAAAGGCATTATTTATTTTGTTATAAAATTATATATTAGAATCGGTCCAAATACAGTAATATACATAGCACTGATGCTCAACTGATGGATTTTATTTTATATGCTCTCTTATTTTCCCATTTTACATGTAAATGCTTTTTGTAGATGCTTTGTACCAAAAAAAAACAACATTTTTTTTCCTTTTGGTTCGCCACAGAGCTATTTTAAAATCAATATTTTAACAGCAGCTGTAGCCTGGATCGCTTAGGCATGTTGTAATACAAAAATAGGCACATACTCAGAAGACTCTCTCTTTCTCTCCCTCCCGCATGGCCTTTTTAATCTGCCAAATGGATTTCTGTTTATAAAAAAACAAAAACAACTACAAAAAAAAAGCTTGTGTTTAACTTTCCTCACGAGGATCTGGATAACCTGGTCTCTATATGCCGTGATTGTACACAGCCCCACTTCAGTTTAAGCCACTTTAGTGCCGTTTTCGTAGTCGTATCGTCATTTTTTTGGCTTCTCTAAGGTAATCCATAAAAGAAAGCCATGTTTTTGGGGTTGAGAAGAGCCTGCAGGAAGATGGAGGTGTTGTGCCTGGTTCAATGTTTTCTATTGTTGCTGAGTAATTGAACTGCAGCCGTAAAGCAAAGTAAAAACTAAACCAATATGATGTCACCAAGATCCATTATGATGTCACAAATGGTGGACTGTTTATACATCCCCTCGATCTCGCCATCTTACAACAATATGCCCTAAATCCTCTTATTTCCTTTCGGTTGGGGTGTTTTTTCAAGTCCTCCATATATCTTCATCTCAGTTGTTGAAGGGCTACCATACTTAGTTACCCTAATACTCAGGAAATATCAGCGGATTTATGTGAAAACTCAATACAAGTTTCTCAGCCAAGCACAAGAAGTCAGTATTGATTCTTGTACGTGCCCCATCTTTAAGGTCATAAAATGATACTATAGTATCGCTTAGTACCTTCAAACTTAAAGGTCTAAGTGCCTGCAGTGTATCCCTCTGCCTTGATAATCTAATATTTATCTGATTCATATCAGTTGTGATGAAGCAGTGCAATTATTATAATTACTATCATCATTTTTATTATTCAAACATCCCATATTTCCGAAGACATTGCCATTTTTCTGTTGTTATTCCTGCAAGGACTGCATCCACTGTTGTTCTTTCCAAACTGGTTATTTAACTTTCCATGTGAAAAAGGCGTGTACGGAAAACATATCCTTTTGTGCTAAAAATGAAGGGATCTTTTGTCTTTCATTGGCAACGGTTTAATATCAGTAGCCCATGCAGCCTGTGTGTATTTTAATTGATTTAACCTCTGCACGCTAGAACGTCCGAAATGCACAATTCATGTACTTTCATTTTTAATATCAATAAAAAACATTTTATCAAACATGTTTCAGTCATGCGCATGTGTATGTGTTTTTATTGCCTGGTTGCATTGTAAATCATTTAGTAGATGTTGAGGCCTACACAGAATTTATGTGATGCTTTTAGCATCTTTTTTTGCACTGGCTGATCTGCAGAAGTTAAAAGTGTGCCAACGGAAAAGAAAATGCACTAAAATGTGAGCAAACAGTGAACAACTGACTTGGGAGCAGATGCACTATAGCTTCACACACTACACTTTAAGAAAAAAGGTACAAAAGCTGTCACTGGGGCCATACCTTTTCAAAAGGTACACTTTTGTACCCTAAAAGATGCATATTTGTACCTCAAATGTATATATTAATACATAAATTGTACTTATTAGTACCTAAATGGTTCATGTTATTACCTTTTGAAATATTACCACCACAGTGACAGCTTTTGTACCTTTTTTCCCCTGAAAGTGTAGGGTTTAACTCAAACTCTTGTAAACTAGCAGCATTCACATTAACATATCCACGTTCACATGAAATAATGATTGGTCGACGTCTCTCTGATGTCACACACTCCTTTTGAAAAATAAATTGTTATCTGTGTTGAGATGTCAGAACTTTTCCATTCTTTTTTTGGCAGATGCATCATCATCTTTGATATCCAAGTTTGTGCAGAATCTGATTAATCTGATTAAAAAAAGCATCTTGTACTTATTTACTACACATTTGCTTATTTGACCTAATAGTGACCAAACCTTCAATATATATTTTTAATCTTACATTATAATAATGCTTTGTAATTTTTTTCACGTTTAAATAGACTTTGAATCCCAGAACTCAAATGTTGGGCCTCTACTATATTTGCCCACCTAAATCAAGATGATCATGATGTGGTGTTTATATCACAAACCTCATTCTGTAGATTTGCAAAGGTTAAGTGTTGGCTAGTGTTGCTGTAGGACTCAAAGTAAACAGTATCTGAATGTAACAGAATGATGGTTACTTTCTAGACATGACCGATCATGACCTTATCCTGCAAAGGTGCAATAATCAAAGATATGCAATTATCTTTTCTAAAATAGAAAGCTGCTTTAATAGATCTTTTGTCACGATTATAGACTTGTTTTGTGTGTTTTCTCCCCATGTGCTCCCCGTGTCCCAGTTTCTCCCTCTCGTTGATTAATCATTTGGTGAAGTGTGTCTTGTCAATTACCCTAGTTTAGTTATGTATTTAAGTCCCAGTCCGTGCTGTCTGTCTTTGTCTGGTCTACAACGTCATGTTCGTGTGTCGATGGCCTTTCCCTGTGTGAGTTACCCTGCATATGGATTCTATTAAAGACTGTTCCTTGATCCACGTCTCCGTCATTCCTTCCGACACAGAGTGTGACAGAAGACCAGACCTACAAAGGAAAAACTTAGCTGCGTGTTTCCCCTCCGTTTTGGTTCCATGTTTTGTTCAGTGTTTTGTTTCTGTTTTTTTCCCCCCATGGATCCCTTCACCGCGTTGTTTACCTCCCTAGCCCGTAAGGACCTGCCCTTCTTGGAATATGCGGTTGAGTTCAGCCAGCGCGCCGTTTTAACAGCGTTCAACAATGCTGCGCTGAACTCACTGTTCTGGATCAGGGCTAATTACCACCACACCGTCGACCTCTCAAACACCACTGGACTGAGCTGGAGGGAAGCTATCATCCGGTGTCTGGAGTGTGTCTATCCCCGATCCAGAGCACAGCCAGACCCAGAGCCCAGCCTACCATCAACCCACTGTGCGGAGCTCAAGCCCGAGCCCACCGATGACGGAGAGCCCGAGCCCGCCGCGACTGACGAGCCATCGCCGAACGGAGCGACAGAGCTGAGGATCTCCCCGGATCTGCAAGTAACATCAGACCAGGTGCGAGAGCCGGCTAAAACGCCCGCCATGAGGAAAAGAACCGCGGACAGAGAGATCGCGGAGAGGGGCTCCGCCCACTGCACCATGGCTGAGGGTGAGCTTATTGTGTATCTGGGACTGCTGGACTTTGAAGGGGACCTAATAGACTGGGAGGCAGATATATGTGCGGACATGCCCATTCTCCTCCCTCCTTCATCGGAGCCCTCTATCACTTCTGTTCCCGATTCCAGCCCAGAGAGGTCTTCTGTTCCTGAGTGCAGCCCAGAGAGAGCTTCTGTTCCTGTTTCCACGTCCAGCCCAGAGAGGGCTGCGGTTTCCTTGTATGACCCAGAGAGGGCCACAGATCCCGAGTCTAGCCCAGGGTGGGCTCCTGTTTCCATGTCCAGGCCAGGGAGGGCTTCTGTTTCCATGTCCAGCCCAGAGAGGGCTGCGGTTCCCACGTATGGCCCAGGGAGGGCCTCAGTTCCCGAGTTCAGCCCAGAGACAGCTGCTGTTCCCACGTCTGGCCCAGGGAGGTCCACAGATCTCTAGTCTAGCCCAAGGAGGTCCCCTGTTTCCCCGTCCAGACCAGAAAGAGACTCTGTTCCCGAGCTCAGCCAAGAGAGGGCTCCTGTTCCCAAGTTCGGCTCAGAAAGGGCTTCAGTTCTCAAGATCGGCCCAGAGAGGGCTTCTGTTCCTGAGTTTAGCCCAGAGAGGGCTCCTGTTCCTGAGTTTAGCCCCAAGAGGGCTTGTGTCCCTGAGTCCAGCACAGAGAGGGCTTCCATTCCCAAGTTCGGCCCAGGGAGGGCATTTGCTCCTGATTGCAGTCCTGAGAGCCCGGAGGCTTAAAAATGCTTGGGACTCCACTCCTCCGGCTGCGCCCTGTCAGGCTCCTTCCCTTTAGCTCCACCTCGGTCCTCTGTCGCTCCGGCTCCACCGCGGCCTTCCAGATCCCTGCCTCCGCCTCGGTCATCTGCTCCGTCTTGGCCCTCCGGATCCTCCCCATTGGCCTGACTCATCGGCTCTCCATCTCCGCCTCGGGCTCCTCCGCCACCTGCTCCGCTGCCATCAGCCCTTCCTCCACCATGGCTCCTCCCTCTGTCGGCTCCACCGTGGGTTGTCTTTACGGCTGTGGCCTGGGTCCCACCTGGCTCTGCCTGCTCCAAGCCCCTCCTGTCTCCATCTGGTCTGCCCATCCTCCTCCCAAGGCTCCTCCCAAGTTCCCACCCGTCCCTCCCTCTGTTGTTTCTATGACGCGAGGACACGCCTTCTGGGATGGGGGCGATATGTCACGCTTATGAACCTGTTTTGTGTGTTTTCTCCCCATGTGCTCCCCGTGTCCCAGGTTTCTCCCTCTCATTGATTAGTCATTTGGTGCAGGTGTGTCTTGTCAATTACCCTCATTTAGTTATGTATTTAAGTCCCGGTCCGTGCTGTCTGTCTTTTTTCTGGTCTACAATGTCATGTTCTTGTGTCAATACCCTGCATATTGGATTCTATTATTGGATTCTATTAAAGACTTGTTCCTTGACCCATGTCTTCCGTCATTCCTTCCGACACAGAGTGTGACATCTTTATTGCACAAAATCATTTATTACACTGAATGTAATCTTTTAA
Source organism: Sinocyclocheilus grahami (assembly GCF_001515645.1). Lineage (NCBI taxonomy): Eukaryota > Metazoa > Chordata > Actinopteri > Cypriniformes > Cyprinidae > Sinocyclocheilus > Sinocyclocheilus grahami. The sequence continues at coordinate 220,503 of NW_015507006.1, forward strand.
AGGATTATTTCACCTGAGACAGACAGTTCTGTCATTATTTACTCATCCTCATGTGTCGTTCCAAACCCGTATGCTTTTATTTTTCCATTCAACACACACATGGAAATACATTTCATAATGTTGGTTATGACACCAAACCAGTTCCATTTAGTCATTACAGCATAATACAGCACAATATAAACTGGATCACCATGATTTTGCCAAGTAAGACATGTTCCTGGATCAACAGTTTTGAACATTATTGTCCAAAACATAGACCTAACCTTTCCCTACCCCTAAACCTAACCCTACCCATAATTTATTCCTAAAATCAGAGGGAAATGATAGTTGAATTACAAGGGTGTAGAAGCACCTAACTCTGATTGTAAGGCTAAAACTGACATTTCCTGTAAACTTGCCCCTCAATTCTGATTGGTTGCTTAGAATGTTGTTCCAGGATCAACAAGGATGTTGATTCAGAAACATTTTGCACTTGGTGAAACCACAATCACCTATAAATCACTAGTTTGATCGCTATAAACTGCTGGCAAAAGCTATCTAAAGGAGTGGTCACATTAGGAAAACTGCGGTGGAATTTCACAGGCAAAAAAGGTCCATTATCTATTGTTAATAGTGTAGAGATGTATGAAGCGCAACTCACAAAGAAGTCACTTTCAAACCAACTGTTAAAACCAACTGATCCATATGTGAAACTGTGTGGGGAAATTGTTTGATGAAATTCCATATAACATGGATTCCTCTTGAAAAGGGGAAATGTTTTTCATTTTGTGTGCCACAGAAAAAATTATGTAAAAAACAGAATGACATGAAGGTGAAAACTTAACTTATATAATAGGGCTAGATGTTGCAATCCCAAATGATTAAGTCTGGTACTTGTCTTGGGTGGGTTTTGAGGCATCAACTTGGCTGGGGGGTTTCGTTGGTGACCACTTAGTGATGTTAGTGATGAGGGGAAAAAAATCACTAAGTGGTCACCAATGAAAATTGTACATATTATTGTGCTGCAGGTACTTTTGTAGGCAAAACCTTAAAATTAGTTCACATTTTAGCACTTCCGGTTCCATCAAGTCAATGTTTTTTTTTTAAATTGTTTTTTGGTTAAACAAGTGGCAAAATGGGACAACGTGGACATTAATCATCAACACAACAACCAGGTAAACTTATCTTCTAACTAGTAACTTTTACAGTTTATTGTGTTTATAATCATGCTCTTGCAAACTATTCTAACTATTCTCAGCGAAAATGTTTTTTAAATAAAGCCTGAAAGAATTGTTGGAAGCTTAAAGTCAAAGTGAACTGGAAGTTGCTACCAACTTTACTTCAGCGTTGTGACATATTTCTAACTGACCATTATATTTAGACTAAAATTCATAAAACGTGTTTATTTGTAATGATTTGCATTAATAACAAAATTTGTAAAAAAAAAAAAACTTCTGTTGGTCATAGAGCTTATTTTCTGTAATATTTCAAAAGTCAATGTTTAAATCCTATTAGGTGTTTGTCGAAGAACCAGGGTGATGCAAACTTCTGGGCTGGCCTACAATAATACGTCATCAATGCAATGATCTATAATATTGGTAGAATATAACTACCCGTCGCTAGGAATTCTGGGCCCTGTGCAAAATCACGTTCAGTGTGTGTGTGTTTGGGGGGTGGGGGGGTGGGGTGTAGGCTATTTTTGACCACAATAGGGTACATGGGTAATGTATGGATAAGCAGGCTTTCTCTCACAAGGATCTTGTCATTCTTCCAAGAAAAATATTTAGTCAAAAGTTGTCTCCCCGTCTGCAGCTTTCTTTCCCTTTCTCTCCACTCTTTTTGACAACCTGATTTAGGTTTCATGTTTTGCAGCGTGAGACTCCTTTTCTGCGGCTGACAGCGCCAGACTAAAAGACCAAATCATTTTCCTTTTTGATAGGGGGACCTCAAACATGGGAGGTCCCCCCCCCCCCCCCCCCCCCCCGCCCTCTCTCCCTCCCCGCTCATC
>NW_015507006.1:222535-233649 GCF_001515645.1 Sinocyclocheilus grahami
CCCCCCCGCCCCTGTTCCACTTTCTCAGTTCCACTATTTACCCCCTGTCCGATGCCCAAGACCCCTTTAGGATGAGGAATGGCCACTCTTTATTACACTTTATTATTATTTACTTATTTACATTTAAATTTAACTTATTAATTAATGAAAGAAGCAGAAGTGACATGAAAAACGGTGAGTTAAGTAGGGTCATTTTAAGGTGCAATATACCTTTAAGATAAATCAGCTTTCCTTCATGTAATCCTGCTGTATCTTTGCGCGGCACTTTTCTGTGGTCGGCCGTTAATTGTCCAGAACAGCTGACTAAGGAGTACTAGCTCTTTCTTGAAGCCTTTTACATTCCTTTTAGCTGTCAGAGGCTGCACATTAACGCACAGAGCACTAGTGTGTGACAGATCAACTAGTGAACCATGGTGGCAGGCAACCTGGCGTGTGTTAGTGAGTACTTTCGTCTGTAACATGCTATAATGATGGCAGCACTCGATAAATCCCCTCAAGAGTCCACGTGAATGTCATTAGAGGATGAGAGAAAACGATAAATGTTGCAAGACGTTAACCTGCTTGTTTAATTTAGTGCAGTGTGGCAGTTTAAATATTAACAGCCGCTTCCATTTCCCTGCAATAGGTTTCAATCGGAGAACAGTGTCTTTACAACATGAATGAATATTTCAAAAAGCTTATTACGATCACGTGTACTCAGTGAACTTTTGCGAGTGGCTGGTAATACATTTCTCATAATATTCCATCAGGTTGACACAAACACATCAATTCAATAATATAGCAATTTTTATCTCACAATTCTCACTTTTTTTCTCACGAGTTTACATCTCGCAATTCTTACTTTTTTTTCCTCTGAATTGTGTGATATAAGCTCAAAATTCTAACTTTTGTCTTGCAATTCTGAGTTTTTGCTTGCAATTGTGAGATATAAACTGGGTTGTAAATATAAAGGCGATTGCCAAGGTGTTGCTAGGAAGTTGTTGGGGGTATTTTTAGGTGTTTTCTATGTAGTTGCTATGCAGTTGCTGAGGTGTATCTAGTTGATTTTCAGGATGTTTCTAGATGATTGCGCCACACCTTGTTCTTGTTCCAAGTGGGTCTTGAACCCAGGTCTCTGGCAAGGGAGGCGGGCGCACTAACAAGGTGGCTAAAGAAAAAAAGCCTGCACAGCACCTACCCGCTGGCCTCCGTTACATGTGGTTGCAGGTTTTTTCAGAGAAATTGCTAGGTATTTGTTATGGTGTTAGCATGCAGCTTCCAGGGTGTTGCTAAGCAGATTCTAGGGTGTATCTAGATGATATGTTATGTGATTGCCAGGTAATTGATTTTAATATGTAATTGATTAATTTGAATGTAATGTTTTGCCATGATTATTTAAATTTTTTGAGGAACGACAGTGTTAACTTAAAATAAGCAAATGTTACAACACAACACATTGACAATATTCTAATGATAACAGTTAAGAGAAAAAATGTATACGACTGCATGATAGTGCATGTGATGAACCACTCACGTGAGAGAGCACACTATGAAGGACCGTAACGTAAAGCTGCATTCATGCCATGTCGTAATTACCATAATTCCGAGATGACAACATTTGATGTTAAACTGACTTAAAATTATGCATTTCTATGGAAACACTATCAACAACGAAGTGTTTACATGCTCACAGAACTCGTAGTTGCAACTTGTAAGCTGGGAATCTTCTGAGAGCTACGACTTGGACCATGTAAGCGCTGTACTACCTGACTGCTGCCAGATTCATTTAGGCGCTACTTAGGCTCTACCTCCAAGTCTGAGGACGTGGAACAGCTCAGAGTAGAACATTATGTGTTGTCATCTCAGAATTATGGTAATTACAACATGGCGTGAACACACAGTTCCAGTTCTTTATAGCTGTGAACCTATAAAGAACTAGAACATAGAGGGCCTGAGTTCCATCCACTTCAGTATCACAAAATCTGGTGGGAATCACTGCCTATTCTCAACAAGCCACATTATTTGAGATAGTATTCATATTCACAACACAATGAGAATGCATAGGTTTCATACTTATTTAATACTTAATGGGATTGTTTAAATTAATAACCTTATGTACAGGTTTAGGTCAGGGGTCGGCAATCTATATGACTGTGTGGCATCCAGAGGGATAATCACTGGCACGCGAGCAATATATAAGGAAAACTGTATACCGACATACATTTTGAGATAATCATTCCTCATAGTCACATAGCCTGTTAAGAGCTATACATACTATTAAAATGCAAGAATTAACTTGCGCTAGTCTACAGATATTCGTGGCTCTGGCAAATCATTCGCGCAACCACTGCGCATACGAGGTGCTTCAGATCAATGGATCAATGACAAAATAATTGAGATGGCCAATCAAATCAAAGTAGGTGGGGTTTACTGTTCACAGAAGCAGAGCGTGAATTCCAGTGCAAAGCATCTGTTTAACGTTGAAATAGAGTGAGGTAAGATGCAAATCATTTAATATTAGTCAACTGTTTTACAATAGAAATGTTAAATGACCGACAGCTAGGCTATATCCAGTGATGCAATCTATTTGACCTTTTTCCTCAAATATAGCCATTTTGAGAGAGAGAGAGCGAGAGAGAGAGAGATTAAAGTTGCGTGTGGGAATTACCTGCGTCTGCCTCCCTCTCTACAAAAAATGAAGTTGTGTTTACTTCAAAAACAGTGATTTTACCACCCTTGTTACTGAGAAATATAATGTAGCGATTCAGTATTGATTAATAAAACTTGTGGGGCAGCATTGACAACAATTTTCTGAGCTCCTGAATGTTTCTGTGCTTGCGCAGCGCGATCTCCGATCTCTGTGTGCGAGTGATGTGGGTTTGTGCGTCAATTAAAGCAGCGCATTAATATAGACCGGTCATTAAACTGAACGTTTTAATGCACAATGGGCTCTATGCATAGTCACTTTTTCCTCAGGACCCTTACTTACATCCGGCGCTGCGCCAGAAGCCATTGTTCTTAACGAAGAGCTTTCAAGATGACTAAGGAGAAGATGACTTTTCAGTTTACAAGAACTTCCCTTTATTATTGTAAATGCGGTCCATTGCATTGAGAGTCTGCCAGCTGTCGCACCAAAACCGAGAAAGGCATTTTAAAGAGTTTCAAGTTACATCGACAACATTAGGGTGAGTATTGTTCTATCGTTTTCTAGCAAATCTAGCTAATAAGGCTTGATAACACTGCATGACTTTTGCGCCGATTTGATCAGGACTTAATAGTTTAGATTTAAACGCCATTCATTTTAAGTTTTATGACCCCTAAGAGATAGTAGCAATAACAACAGAGCTCCCGGAAATTGAATCCACATTTGTTTGCATCTGTCATGTGGCTCTGATAGGTGTTTGCTCTGATGAACGTCTTCAATTGATATAAAGTATTTTAAATGCTGTACCTATTTTTAGATTGCCATATATCATAATACACCTTAATTCTGACAGTTTATACTTATATTTTCAGTTATTTCATTATTTGTACCCTGAAGCTTGAATTGATTGTGTATCAATATATTTACATGTTTATATATATACAGTATATATACATACATACATTTACATTACATTAAATTTACATGTTTTATAACAGTTTGTACAAATAAAAACACATTAATAAAAGTGTGTTGTGTAAGGCCAGATCTCTCTGTGGAAGACCGACTGAAAGGTGGACCATGAAGAGGAAGAACTCATCGATGGGCTGCAGAGACTGACACTGTCAAAATAAATTTTAAATAATTATGATACAAATAATGCAAAGAAACTTTTGAAAAAAATTTAAAAACAATTTATGAAAAATGCACCAAACTATTTGCATGATAATCAAATATAGATTTTTATCTGAACCTTTAAAAATGCGTATGTACTGTATAAATAAAGCATGCATTAAAAAGGGTGGGGGTGGTGGTGTTATTGGCACAGTGGTTAACCAGAAAAATTTAAAATGGCACTTCATGCCCAAATGGTTGCTGACCCCTGGTTCAGGTAATAGGCTAGTGACAGTTATACGAGCCCGGTCTCATGAAAATGTGTATAAATAGTACGCCAAATAAAAACGAAAACTCGTGGTATTGATACGCAAAAATGGACTTTGGCGTTCATATGATACGCATGTGTTTGGCATGCGTATAATACGCAGTTTTCTCGTGCATATGATACAAAATTTGTTGGCGTGCATATGATACGCAGTTTTCACGTACATATGATACACATCTACCCCACAACCCTAAACCTACCCATCGCGTAGCATATACACGCCAAAGTCAATTTTTGCGTATCAATACCACGAGTTTTCGTTTTTATTTGGCGTACTATTTATACGCACTTTCATGAGATCGGGTTGGTTATACTGGCCTTATAGTAAGCCTGCTGTACTGACTCTACAGTTAGCCTGTTGTATTTAACCTATTGTATCATTTACAAGGGCATGACCCAATAAAATAAAGAAAGCACCATATCAACCTCTTTCAGCATATGTCACAACCATGCATTAAAGATAATTCATAAATACAGAATGTCCATCTATTGTTTACAAGTCAGAAACTATGGTTACATAATTAGAAAGCCTTCCTCACAATACTGGTTGATTAGGAACAGACAATTAGATCGCTTTGTTGAGCACAGAAGAAATACAATCTCGTCTTTATGTGCTGCTCCTGCTATAACAAACACAGCATTGGCTGGGATGTGGAGTGAAATTGATTTCATTATGAAATCAGGCCCTTTAGAAAAAAGTGAAGCAGAAAAAAAAACATGAAATTTAGATGTTTTAATCTTTAAACAAAGCGGAAGAGCATAAAAAAAACATGGAGGTTTGAAGAGTTTGCTCGGTTCAAGGAAGTGACCCCCTTTTGCTTCCTTTCAGACTGGAGGAATTAGAGGAGCTGTTGCTTGTACATGAATGCCTGGCCACGCTCTACCCAAGAAAACCAACGGTGGCCTTACTGGCCTGGCCAAAACTTGTCAGACGTTGCCAATCTGCTTTCAATAGTTGGCTGGGACTCCAGTGCATCCCGTGCGTCCGACCAACCACGAGTAACGCTTCTCAGAGAGTGCACTTTGGCCAAGTCTTATCAGTGGCCAGAGCCTCATGCTGAAAGAAACTGCAATGGTTCAGGCTGCCCACATGTGTTCATTAGTGACCGCTTCTGTTTGTTTTCAATACAAAGAATCGGTGCAACTTTTCTATGTGAAGGCAACTTTCCAACTACGATGAACAACAGAAACTTTGGGCCACTAGGGCTTCTGTGGGGACATGTCACTTTCACAGGTACTGTGAGCGTAGTATGCACCTGTGATAAACAGGTGTGCAACACTTCTAGTAACCTAATCAGCAGTTTTGAGTCTAAATGTGCTGCAAGGTGCAACCAGAAAGAACATGCTGAGCAGAGGCGTTTTTCTCCAGAGGCAAGAGAGGTTGTGGCTTGTCAAAAGAAAATTTGGATGAGAAAAATCTCATACGGTCAAATAGAATGTAAAGCGATTCCTCCATCTGTGAGCTGTGATTGGCTGATCTCGCTGCTAATGTGATAATGTTGGCCTGTGATGTTTGCAGCCATTCTGAGTTGGTCAAACTGGTGGATGAACTAATGATAATGTAAACAACTCGTGAACATTATTAGTTTTGGTGTGTGCACACTACCCTTTAAAAGTTTTTTAAAGGGGTCATATTCTGCGATTTCAAGTTTTCATTTGTCTTTGGAGTGTTACAAGCTGTTCATGCACAGTTTCAAAGACTAAAGTCTCAAACCCAAAGAGATATTTTTTATAAAAGTTAAAAAATGCCTCATTTAAACACGCCCCCACATATCTACATCACTGTGTTGGAAGATTTGCATAACACTGACCAAATGTTTACACAAAGAAAGAAGGCGTAACTTCTATTCTTGCTGTAGTATTGTTGCCGCCACCGCCACGTCGTGGAAACATTTCCTAATATGGTAAGCGGCGTAACATAACACAGGCTTGAGGTATTCGGCCAATCACAACGCACTGGATAGCTGGCCAATCACAGCACACCTCGCTTTTCAGAACGATGAGCTTTGTAGAAATCGACTCGTTTCAGAAAGGCGGGAGAGGAGCAACAATAATAAGTGGAAAATAATGTGTTTTTTTAACTTTAAACCACGTAAACACATTGCATTACACCAAATACACCAAATAATGTTATTTTTAGCATCATCACATGACCTCTTTAATGTTAAGTTTCTTATGCTTACCAAGACTGCCTTTATTTGATCAAAAATACAGTAAAAACTGTAATTTTGTGACATATTATTACAATTTAAAATATATGTTATCTGTTTGAATATATCTATTCGATAAAAAAAAAAATCCAGAAAATCGCTTAAGGCATTCGGCCAATCACAACGCACTGGATAGCTGGCCAATTAGAGCACACCTCGCTTTTCAGAACGATGAGCTTTGTAGAAATCGACTCGTTTCAGAAAGGCGGGAGAGGAGCAACAATAATAAGTGGAAAATAATGTGTTTTTTTAACTTTAAACCACGTAAACACATTGCATTACACCAAATACACCAAATAATGTTATTTTTAGCATCATCACATGACCTCTTTAATGTTAAGTTTCTTATGCTTACCAAGACTGCCTTTATTTGATCAAAAATACAGTAAAAACTGTAATTTTGTGACATATTATTACAATTTAAAATATATGTTATCTGTTTGAATATATCTATTCGAATACCATCTATTTGATTATATTTTAAAATGTAATTTATTCCTGTGAAGCAAAGCTGAATTTCCAGCATTACTTCAGTATGATCCTTTAATATGCTTATTTTGCTGCTCAAGAAACAGTTCTCATATTATCAATATTGAAACCAAGAAACATTTTTTTCCCAAGGATTGTTTTATGTTTAGAAATGGATATTTTTGTAACAAAGTAAAAGTATTTACCATCACTTTAATGCATTTATTTTGAATAAAAGTCTGCAAAAAAAAAAAAAAGTTAAGGATTTGTTATTTTAGGTTATATTAGGATTTGTTGACTATGCTTGTACATGAATGCCTGGCCACGCTCTACCCAAGAAAACCAACGGTGGCCTTACTGGCCTGGCCAAAACTTGTCAGACGTTGCCAATCTGCTTTCAATAGTTGGCTGGGACTCCAGTGCATCCCGTGCGTCCGACCAACCACGAGTAACGCTTCTCAGAGAGTGCACTTTGGCCAAGTCTTATCAGTGGCCAGAGCCTCATGCTGAAAGAAACTGCAATGGTTCAGGCTGCCCACATGTGTTCATTAGTGACCGCTTCTGTTTGTTTTCAATACAAAGAATCGGTGCAACTTTTCTATGTGAAGGCAACTTTCCAACTACGATGAACAACAGAAACTTTGGGCCACTAGGGCTTCTGTGGGGACATGTCACTTTCACAGGTACTGTGAGCGTAGTATGCACCTGTGATAAACAGGTGTGCAACACTTCTAGTAACCTAATCAGCAGTTTTGAGTCTAAATGTGCTGCAAGGTGCAACCAGAAAGAACATGCTGAGCAGAGGCGTTTTTCTCCAGAGGCAAGAGAGGTTGTGGCTTGTCAAAAGAAAATTTGGATGAGAAAAATCTCATACGGTCAAATAGAATGTAAAGCGATTCCTCCATCTGTGAGCTGTGATTGGCTGATCTCGCTGCTAATGTGATAATGTTGGCCTGTGATGTTTGCAGCCATTCTGAGTTGGTCAAACTGGTGGATGAACTAATGATAATGTAAACAACTCGTGAACATTATTAGTTTTGGTGTGTGCACACTACCCTTTAAAAGTTTTTTAAAGGGGTCATATTCTGCGATTTCAAGTTTTCATTTGTCTTTGGAGTGTTACAAGCTGTTCATGCACAGTTTCAAAGACTAAAGTCTCAAACCCAAAGAGATATTTTTTATAAAAGTTAAAAAATGCCTCATTTAAACACGCCCCCACATATCTACATCACTGTGTTGGAAGATTTGCATAACACTGACCAAATGTTTACACAAAGAAAGAAGGCGTAACTTCTATTCTTGCTGTAGTATTGTTGCCGCCACCGCCACGTCGTGGAAACATTTCCTAATATGGTAAGCGGCGTAACATAACACAGGCTTGAGGTATTCGGCCAATCACAACGCACTGGATAGCTGGCCAATCACAGCACACCTCGCTTTTCAGAACGATGAGCTTTGTAGAAATCGACTCGTTTCAGAAAGGCGGGAGAGGAGCAACAATAATAAGTGGAAAATAATGTGTTTTTTTAACTTTAAACCACGTAAACACATTGCATTACACCAAATACACCAAATAATGTTATTTTTAGCATCATCACATGACCTCTTTAATGTTAAGTTTCTTATGCTTACCAAGACTGCCTTTATTTGATCAAAAATACAGTAAAAATATTATTACAATTTAAAATATATGTTATCTGTTTGAATATATCTATTCGAATACCATCTATTTGATTATATTTTAAAATGTAATTTATTCCTGTGAAGCAAAGCTGAATTTCCAGCATTACTTCAGTATGATCCTTTAATATGCTTATTTTGCTGCTCAAGAAACAGTTCTCATATTATCAATATTGAAACCAAGAAACATTTTTTTCCCAAGGATTGTTTTATGTTTAGAAATGGATATTTTTGTAACAAAGTAAAAGTATTTACCATCACTTTAATGCATTTATTTTGAATAAAAGTCTGCAAAAAAAAAAAAAAGTTAAGGATTTGTTATTTTAGGTTATATTAGGATTTGTTGACTAATGGTTTGAACATAGTTTGTATTATTAATCATTTTAATAATAATAATAAGTGAATAACAGCTATTAATAAAACAAATATGTAGTTTGGATTTATTAAATAGAAATGTAAACAATCATTTGTACATATTTCTGTATTATATACGAAATATGGCAATGTTGGTTGTTTGTTGCAGGGTTAGTTTACTGAAACTAAAACCAAATCAAAAATAAAATATAAAAAATCGTATTCATTTTAGCTGCCAAGGCAGCATTTTTAATTTTTATTTAGTTTAGCTTAATGTACTAAAATAACTAAAACTAAAATTAAAATGATTAAAAAACCTATATACACTTTTGAAAAACAAAAACTAGTTAAAATGTCAAAACACAGCAAAAATTAAACCATAAACTATAAATATTAAAACGAATATAAAATATTGCAAAAACTAGAATAGTATCTCAAATAACATTGGTCTATTAAAAAGTGAAGATTAAATGGACTTCTAAAGATGAAAGGTAAGTACTTTTTGTACACATTTGTACAGTTATGGTTATAACATCTTTCATTGCCTTGCTACTTTCATATTTTGAGTACAATTCATTAGTAATTAAAAAAAAAAGAAAAAAAAAGAGAGAGAAAAAACAAAATAAACAAAATTACTATAAATATTGTGGTAATATTGTTATCATGAATTCTTTTGGCCACAATAATTATGAAATGAAAATCTGATATTGTGACAGTCTTATTGTATATATTAATAATAATTTTGATATTTGGCTCTTGGCATTTCAACCTTTGTGTCTTTGAATTTTTTTTTATAAAAAGACGAAAAGAATCAGTTGCAACAATAATGGCTGCTAAGTTTATAATAAATAGGTCTAGAGTAGAATAATATGATTCATGAATTCACCAGGTCATACCCCTTACCTGCTTAATAATGAAGTTAATAGTTAAATAGAAATAACAGTCACTATAGGTTTAGATATCTGCAGAAATTTTGTCACTTTAAATCCATCGACACAGGGATTTTGAATCCCGCTCGGAACGATTAAGGGGAGCAGAACCAGAGGCGTTACATTGGTGCCATGACCCAGATGGGAGTGAGATTTATTTGGGTTGAGTGTAAAAGAGGCCAGCTAGTAAGAACTGTGCAGGTAAACCTCACTACACTGATCTCAAGGAGGTGCACTAGAGGCTGTGGTCTTTAGCATCCTCATTAGCGCACCTGACTCCCATGCCAGAAACGCTGGTTAGAATCCTGCTTGGAGCGAGTGAGGGGAGTAGAACCGGAGGGGTTACATTGGTGCCGTGACACGGATGGGAGTAAGGATCAATGGGGGTGAGTGTAACGGAGGCCAGCTAGTAAGATCTGTGCAGGTAGTAGAGGTCTGATTCGAGTAGTAGAGAAGTCCATTCGGGCCGGGTTTGGGCCAATTTTTTTTTTTTACAGATTGGGCTTGGGTCGGACTCTGGCTCATTTAGCTTCTCTCCTCTTATTGTGCCCATACACACGCAGAGCACACATAGGCTACTGTATGAAATATTGTTATATTGATTATATTATAAATATTATACATTACCTACGCATATACGCACACATTAGCATACAGGTGAAAGTTGACTATTGTCGCCTGTCTGCTGAAAAGTTGCTGCCTGACCCCACAACTATTTCTCGCAGATGCCAGGAAAAGGCAACAACAAAAGGAGAAGTGATTGTTGCTGAGATAAAAGGGGTGATGAGTTCAGTTAATGTTGGGATGACCACAGACATGTGGACTGATGACTACCACAAGGTCAGTTACATGGCGATCACATGTCACTTCATAACGTCAGACTTCAAGTTGAAGAGTAATGTACTCACCACTCACCACTGTCATGTTCCCTCACGATGAGGCCAAAACAGCTGAAAACATTCGCAAGGAATTGCAGAAGCAGCTTGTGTCAGTTCTCAAGTTTGATCCCTCTGTAATGAGTAAGGTGGTGTGGGTAACAGACCAAGGTTCAAATATTGTTGCTGCATTATGACCTTACCGGTGTTTGGACTGTCAGGACCACATCTACAACACAGTCCTCCGACATTCCTTGGACATCACCGAGCTGTCAGTAACAGTCCCAGAGATTGGTGGAACGTTGCTGGCTGTCAAGAACGTAGTCCGGTTCGTGAAACAAAGCGGTCTGGCAAGCCAGTTATCCAAGACTGTTCTGTAGATGGGAGAAACACGTTACAGCACTGTATTTCTCACACTCAAGTCTATCAAGGATGTGTATGCTGAACTACGTGAAAAGCTGGAGAGTCGTGGACAGGCCCAAAGAATGACTGATGTGTCCCCAGATGTTCTGGATTTTTTGGTCGGTTTTCTCC
>NW_015507006.1:234442-251942 GCF_001515645.1 Sinocyclocheilus grahami
TCGGGTCGGGTCGGGTTCGGGCTGAAAAATTGCAGACGTTGTCGGGCTGGGGCCGGGTTAGGGCTGGAGTTTTTGGCCCATGCAGGGCTCTAGCACGTAGACTTCACTCCCCTTATCTTAAGAGGTGCACTAGCGAGTGATGCTACAGACTGTGTCTTTAGCATCCTTGTTAGCATGCCTGCCTCCTATGCCGGAATTGCCCATTTAAATTCCGCAAGGAGGAAGCAAGACGAGTAGAGCCGAAGAGATTACGCATGGTGGTAAGTTTTTGAGAAGATTTATAGAAGGCATTGCAATAATACCATTGTGGCCCTAGACAAAAACAGCTTGCTTATTGGTTCAGTTCATGGTGATGGCTGACTGGAAACCACCCCTTTCTCTGAAAACTGTCAGTTTCACTTTAATGGTCCATTAATGCAGATGGGACAGCATTCAGAACTGCTCCTGTACAGGGTCGGCCAGTACTCTTTCACACCACAAATTACAACGTCTTTTCTGTTTCTGAACTGTACACAAGACTTTGTGACTATTGATGAGTGGCAGCATGGTATCTGTTTGTTCTAGAGCAATTGTCATTATTAGAATGGGAAAATCAGCAACCGACCGCAAGAGAGGCAATTAGCAAAAAGAGATGATCCAACTATATACAGTTGACATAATGATCTGACTCAAGCCCACAATGTTTACATTTTAACTGAAATAGTTAACATCATTATAATAATAATCTCAGATTTGTTATATTTGTACATGTATATATACTGGATTTAATGCATCACACATATAGTACATAAAAAAGAAAATAGAAAATGAAACGTAAGTTATAAAATGAACGTATATAATAAAAACAAATCTGCAGAAAGGTTCTGCAGCTGAAAAAGCTATTTACAGTTTCATTGGGTGATGTCATAGTTGCTGGAAACCAAATGTGTCTATGACATCACTGTACTCTTTTCTAATTTGCTGAAAAGAATTACATGCACTGTTTATATAAAACATAGACATGAAAACATTGCTTAAAGCCTCCAAAAGTCAATTATCAACCCTAGAAGCTTTTTGCAAGCTTCGGATTAAAAACAGAGAAAAACATCATTCAAAATGAATATCAATTATAAATTGGGTGTGGGGGTCATAAATAGCACTTCAGATATACTTTATTTCAACAGTATTTTCAAACAACATTTCAGGAACGATAAAAGTTACAGTCAGTGTAAAAACATTAGGTTGTGTTCTTCTGAGCAGGTAATCATAGTGATAGCAGACCCATCAAACTGTATCAAAAGGCATTATCGAAATTATTGACAAAGTATAAGTACTGTCATTATCACCTTACTGCATTTGACAGACAAAACAACTTATATTGCATCAGAAGTATGCATTTTATCAGTCCATGGGAATTGATCCCCATGACTTTAGCATTGACATCACCACAAACTACTGTTTGAGCTACATGAACGTATGTATCACAAGTAGCTTACAGAATATTGTGAGATTTATAGCTGAGGTGTGGTTAATAACTGTGCTGGGCCATGGTAAATGTATCAGGCTGATACAACAGATAATGAGTGCTTTTGACACTACTTTAAGATGCCAGGGTCAAAGCAGATAAAAGCACATGGCATAAAGATGTAAAGAAGTCATCCGCATAACAACAAATGTCATGTTTCTTGACAGTGTTACCTAGGGGGAATGTACAAGCAAACAACAAAGGACCTAAGACTGAGACTGACCACCTTTACCAGCATTACTAGGGTCCACCAGCTAGACCAGCACCAGTCCAGCCTGAACAAGCATGAAAATTCATACTGACCTAACCTGCCCTTATCAACAGTCTAGTTAACCATTTTCCCAGCATCACAATTTGGTTTATTTATAAGTTTCTTTCTGTATCAGAAACTGGCACTTTGAATGATGAATTATCATTATTAAAGTAAGTAAAGGTTTAAAATTATAGTCAATACCTCTTTTATTTGCAGTGCTACTAGCAAAACTATTATAAAGAGGCATACAACTATTCAACATTTGTGCAACTAATAAACAATGTTATTTTACTTTCTCACACATTTCACCCAATAATTGTAAAAATACCCATAGGCAGTTATGTTATTAAGCCAATCAATCCAAAATGTGACTGGATTTTCAGGACAGGTAAACATGTATTATTTCCTGCATAGCAGACAGACTGTGCGTGTGTACAGTTCATGTGGCGTATAATTTTTGGCCTTAAGTGAACATTTACTCGTCTCCACCAAACCTACGCTGTGTTATTTATGTTAGAGTAGGTCAGCCAGTGCTGTCGTAGATGGTAATAAATGTGAATGAAAACCAGACAGTCAAAAGCTGCTGATTCTTACACATCAGTCTCAGCATGCTACAGTCAGGCAGTTTAGCTCTGAGGGACAAAGGACAGCTAAACCACAGTGGTCATTTCCTCCTTTTTTTGCAAAGCATGTTGTTTTGTGCCATAGCATTGCTTAATGGTAAAACATGACATGTTAAACTCAAGTTTGCTTATGTATTTACCAAATTTGGATTTCCAATTATAAATGCACTTTGCTAGACAGCGCTCATTATATAAGCTTTTTATAATCTTTGTTTGAAATAAAAAAAAAAATCATCCTAGTAGGCTGTAAACTGACACATGGCACAACAGTCCTTTAGTTGACCTGGGTTTGAAGTCCTTTCCTGATCCCATTCTCCTCTGTACTATCCAATCATAGCTGTCCCATCAACTGCCGTATTATATACCCGTGTTCTGAACTGAATATCCTCCTTTTTGTTCATTAGTTCAATTTGAATTGGTCACGCCCTGCAGGAAGGGTGTGAATTTAATTGGCATTTCAATGACAGGATGAGGAGTTTACTAAACTGAAATTCAAAGGAATTCAACACAATGCATTCTGGGAAATGAAGTGTTCTTCCACTCTAGTCAAAGTTGATTTATGTGATAAAATTTATAAATGAAATATGAATATATGTAGGTAGCATTTCATACATTATCATCTATCTATCTACATTCTTTAAAATAAAGGTGCTAGGATGTGCGACAAGGTTCTTTTTTTACCGTGATGCCAATGACAACTTTTTTTTTTTTTGCTCCTCAAAGAACCAGTTGATGAAAGGTTCTTAGTTCACCCAACAATGAAAATGTACTGAAAATATATGCACCCTCAGGCCATCCAACATGTAGATGACTTTGTTTCTTCCCTAAAATAAATATATGAAAAAATGTTGCATTACATCCATTGCTCACCAATCCAACGATCCTATGCAGTTTATGGGTGCCGTCAGAATGATAGTCCAAACAGCTAATAAAAACATAACAACAATCCACCCCAGTGCATCAATTTAAGTCTTGTGAAGTGAAAATCTCTGTGCCTGAAATAAATAAATCCATCATTAAGATGTTTTAACTTTAAACCATTGCTTCTGGCCAAAATACCAGCCCATAATTCATAATACAATTTGCTCCAGTAAAAAAGTCCAACCCCTGCTGTCCTCTCCCATCAAAATCCACCCACATATTTGTTCAGAACTTTGTTTTGGACTGTTTTTGCTTGTAAACAGTGTTTGATCTGTACATATTTCTCTCCTGAATCAGACAAGATGACTTTTTCACTAGAGAAAGCAATATTTTGGACAGATGACTCATATTTTAGCTGGAAGCAACAGTTTTAAGTTAAACACATCTTAATAATGGGATGTTTTTTTTTTTAACATGCAGCTTTTCACTTCACAAGATGTTAACTGATGGACTGTAGTGGTGTGGATTATTATGATGTTTTTATTATCTGTTTGGACTCTTATTCTGACGGCACCCATTCACATCAAGATGATCCATTGGTGAGCAAGTGATGTAATGCTAAATTTAGCCAAATCTGTTCTGATAAAGTGACAAACTCATCTACAGTACATCTATCTGTCTCGATCAAGCCTTTTTCTTATCTTAACACATGATAACAACACACTGACACGAAATGCAATGAGGTCATGTGACATCAATTTGTTTTTACACTGCCTTGCATAATTTACAGGTAGCTCCATTTGTCTTGTCAGCACTTCCATGTTACCTGTGTTTTATTAAACCATCAGATTAACACAACAATCACAAGGCAGTAAGTACGGTGACTTGCGTTTCAAATCAAAGCTTATAGGGCCTATCTGATGACAGTGAAAGCTTTAGCCTGTCAGACTCCAATGCCACGTCATTCATTCATGCTAACAGGTTTGGCCAATCCCCGCTTGACAACTGGAGTATATAAGCACTGAACTCTCCATTTTATTTTTCGCAGTTGATTACACTGACGTTCCCCTCCATCCTCCCTACCACCACCACCAGGTTGGCCCTGTCCATCCATGGGGGTAGGCTCCACCCCTGCCTTCATCTTCAGGCAGGATCAGCCAAATCTGCATCCCCAGGAGTTGGACAAAGGATGGAGCCTACGCCAAAGAACTTTTATACAACTATACATGATTTATTGTAACTCACCACCATCTGTAACACTTTACGGAATAAATACCATGTAAATGTTTACCGGAGTCTTTCTGATAGAATTTAAGGTGTATTACACCCTTTTACATTGTAAATCTCAATCTCTAGATTTATGATGTAAATGTGATGGTATCACAATAAGAGTTAAAAAAAACAACAGAAGAATGGAGCAATTTAGAAAATGGTGGTCAGAGCCATGGGTAGTTGCGCACGTTAAAAAGCACTTTGGAAAATCAGAATTTTATCACTGATCTGAGCACATCTGTTTATATTACACCCCGCTTGACAACTGGAGTATATAAGCACTGAACTCTCCATTTTATTTTTCGCAGTTGATTACACTGACGTTCCCCTCCATCCTCCCTACCACCACCACCAGGTTGGCCCTGTCCATCCATGGGGGTAGGCTCCACCCCTGCCTTCATCTTCAGGCAGGATCAGCCAAATCTGCATCCCCAGGAGTTGGACAAAGGATGGAGCCTACGCCAAAGAACTTTTATACAACTATACATGATTTATTGTAACTCACCACCATCTGTAACACTTTACGGAATAAATACCATGTAAATGTTTACCGGAGTCTTTCTGATAGAATTTAAGGTGTATTACACCCTTTTACATTGTAAATCTCAATCTCTAGATTTATGATGTAAATGTGATGGTCTCACAATAAGAGTTAAAAAAACAACAGAAGAATGGAGCAATTTAGAAAATGGTGGTCAGAGCCATGGGTAGTTGCGCACGTTAAAAAGCACTTTGGAAAATCAGAATTTTATCACTGATCTGAGCACATCTGTTTATATTACATACTTTTACATCTGGTGTTAATAGTAACATCTTGGTTTTCAAACTCCAACTGTGCATATTGGTAACATTTAAACACTACGTGTAAATGAGGCCATATTTTTAAAAGATCAATCCATAAATGCTTAACGTGACAGGTCATTACTGGTATTACAATGACGTATAACTTCAAAAATAGCATTAATCCCATATATAGCTACGGTGGGCCTGTCAAAATTCACAACTTGAATCCAAGTCCCGGTGCGCAAGTGGTGCTGTTATAGTCATTACAGATTGTACCTCTAAAACCCATTACAGCAAGGCTATTAAAATGGAACCACTGCAAAGGACAGCTTTCAGGCTAGCTTTATAAAGAATTGAACATAATTACAAATATGTATTTGTGTGTTTTATTCTTACTTTAATTTGTTTTGAAAATGTTGTTTAGTTTTGACTTGGATTCCAGCAACAGAGCCAGAAAAAAAGGGATGATTTCGTGCATTTAGAAAGTTTGCCCCCCACAAATTATGATGTTCAAAACAAGCAAAAGCCATCCATAATATGCAGCTATTTCTATAAAAAATATCAAATTTTAACTTTAGCAAAATATTAAAATAAATAACATCAGGCATGTTGAAAAAATGTTGGCCCTTCTGTGAAAACAATCAGTGGTAGCCAAGAAGAAAAAACATATTACTCAGCGAATATCCACACATTCTCAGGAGTCCTATCAGTTTTCCGTGGTTTTCTTTCCAAAAGCGCACGGATAAGGGTGACTTGCTTTTGCACATCACTTTCTCGAAACGCTCAGCTCCACATTCCTGAGTGGCCAGGAGTTCCAGTAATGTCAGCGTCTGGCACCGTTTCGAAATCTGGAATTCGGAGCATCATCCATGAACCCTGCAGATTTCAACAATTAAAGAATGTGAAGGAAATGAGGAAAAACAACTGGGGATAGCATAGAGGATCAGAGAAAACATGAGGAGAATTCTCGTTTTCCGACAGGTGCCAAGAGAAACACGTTAAGTTCGTGGGTGGAGCAGATGAGCTCCATACCGTTCTAGCCTATCTCTTACTGGCACAAACACAGCATTAAAGTCAACTCTAGGATTTAGTACCATTCATATTCTCAGGCTGTTATCAGATGCTTTAAGTAAATATTTGAGATTTCCACAGTGTTCTCAGAAACATGTTGAGCTCAGTTGTAAGCTCAACGTATGTATGTACAGTTCAAATGAGGAAACCGATTTCAAATGGTCTGAAGAACTATGGCACCTACAGGTAAAATTAATTCTTTCTCTGAATTGCAATTTAGCATTTTGTTGCTTTTAAATTAAATTGCTTGATTGGTTTGTTTAGGAGGTAATCTTTTGTGCAATGCCTTTATCATACTGAAAAATTAGAATACAGAATAATTTATAGATAAAATACCAAAGCATTCATTCTCAGTATTGGCACAAGGGGCGCTAGTGTGGACATTAGCATAAATTAATCTTGGTCTGTATCCGAATATGCATACTCTCTTACTATATAGTAGGCAAATAACAGTATATGAAGTGAGTGTGCATGTATGTGCAAATTCATGCTATAGGCTCAATGCTAAACAGTGGGTGAAAAGTACCCAGATGAACTACTATTTCTGGTGAGATTTTGAAGTGTGCATCTTATGGACACTTTACTGTCCCATGAGGCCACGGGAGAGGATTTGTGAACAGCAGTGAAGCAATGCAGCTGAAACTGGTGAGTCGCATGACAATGTCAACATGACAAATATAGTATGTGCGGATTGCATTCACACTACGCATATTCAAACTATATACAACATACTTTTTTAACAGTTCCAAGTATCTACTCAGAGAGAATGCTTAGCATATGTGTACAGCCAAACGCACATTGCTCTATTGGATAGCATCCGTGGACACAGGTGCTAGGTGCTAGAAAGTTTTATCCTTGTCCAATGTCTTTCTATTCTGAAGTTATGACTGATAAAAATATCTTTGTACTAGCTCAAACTAGACTTGCACGTAGGGTTGCGTTGAACTCAGGATAGGTATCTTAATCTAATTTTGTGAATTTATGTGAATAGTGGGCAAACAGCACTTGCTTCAAAAGGCTTCTGAGTTTCATCAGCATAACAACAAATATTACAATATTACCTAAGGGGAGTTTGTACAATCAAAAAAAAAAAAAAAGGATCTAAGACAGAGCCTTGTGGCACTCTGTACTCTGAAACTTATCACAAAAGTTATTATCTGAAGTATAGGACCTTTTAACACCTCTTGATACAAGCAAAGAAATGTATCCATGGTCAAATAGTAGAAGTGAGCACCGTGACAAGTGCAGTCTTTGTACTAAATGCTTGCTTAAAATCCCCAACATTCAAAGATGCTGGTGTCTCGAACAGGGGCTTCTTAACTATAAGATAAAAAATGTGTTCTAATTTAATCTGGAGTTGATGAAGTCCCCACACTATCACTTGTCACTGCAGGCTATGTCTCTAGTAGTTTTTTGTTGTTCAGTTCCTTTTTCGACTGTGAAACAATGGTGGGGCCAGTTTCTCCATCTTGTGGACAAACAATAATAGTAGCCAGGACAAACTAATTAGTGTATGCGTGATTAGAAAAATCTGACTATGCCCATATGTATTGATGATGAAAATTTGATCACTCAAACAAAAAAGTATACTTCGCACTTTAGTCTGATCAAACGCTTATAGAGGAACAGCAGTTTAAAGAAAAGTTAATTAAGTTGGATAATTAAATTATAACTACCAATGTTTAAAATTTTTTTATAAATAATAATAATAAAAAAAATTCTCTATCTCTTACAATTATGAGAAAATTACTGAAAAACTGAAAAAAAGTCATAATTATGTTGCAAAAAAAATTAGTTGCAATTGTGAGATATAAAGTCACAATTATAAGAAAATTTAAGTTGTGAAAAATAAAGTCATAATTGCGAAATAAATCACAGTTATAAGAAGTCACAAATATGTTAAATACATTAACTTTTTATTTTGTTTAATTTTTTTTACTTAAAGTAGAAATGTGCTTCCAAGCAGTTTCAGCACAAAATACATATAGGAGAGAAAAGGAAATTATTGAAAATTGTAAAATTTGTTAATTAAATTTTAATTTGAACTTTTAACTATTAACTATGAACTATTTAACTATTGACATGGTTATAGTAGTGTATATCAGTAGTGTCTGTCCCAATTCGGTTTCATTATATGAAATTTAGCAGACAGGACATTATCCTACTTTTTTTGTCTTTTTTGGAGTTGGAAGATTTTTTACCTTTATTTGATAGGACAGTACAGAAGAAATAACTTTGAAATGACGTGAGGATGTGTAAATGATGTCAAAAACATTTTTTACATATTTTTCCGATAAAGTTCCCTTAAGGGATTATGTAATTCTGGCTTTCCACTCCATTATTCCAGTGACAAAACCACTCGTTTTCCTGTTTGCTGGTCTTGACAGAGAACTTTCTTGCCCCCTTGTGCTGACAACTGAAGGTCCATTACCCCGTTAAGAGGTCATAATTCACTCACGCTGTTATTGCACAACCTTGCCAGTCTTGCCTCTTGGCAAGCATGCCAGGGCATGGATATTTCAGCCAACAAAGACAGCTCTGTGCCACTCCAAATCAAGAGAGGAGATTAAAGATGGGATGGATTGAAAGTGCCCTGGCCCAGTGAAAGAAATGCAAACTGCACCGTGGAAAATAATGAAGTAATGTTATAAAGTAGCTCTTTTCCAATTCCCCTCCCCCATCCAATCCTCAATGATGAATCAGCAACCTGCTCTCATACAAGCCACTGGCCTATTTCTACGCTGGAATGTGACCTATGACATCAGTCAGTCTGCTTCAGAGAGGGCAAAGTCTGCGGTGGGCTCTCTAAATCTCCATTTAGCCCTTTAAATGGGAAGGCATGCTTTGAAGACTTGAGTTTCCTAAATGAGTGACCTTTGACCGCTTTTTCTACCTCGTTTCATTGTCTGACACACAATCCAAGCGGCTGAAAAGGAGACAAAAGCTGGAGGAAAGAGAAAAAATGCAGAACAACAGAAAACGTGAGAACAAAACAGAGACTAAATAATCCTGTCTTTGGTCCTGGTTTCTTTTAGACTGGGTTTAGAAGCCCTCCCTTTTGTCCGAGGGGACGGTTTTCACATGACATTTTTATTATTAATGGCAATCTTTTTTTGGGGTGAATCTCACTACACCTGTCAAGAACTCATACACATTTCATCCTAAAATCAATAAAGATAAACTATAATCTGTAATATTAAAAATGTCTGTAATTGTCATTTACATTTTTTTTTCTGTTCTTTTTGTAGTGAAAATTACAATATGGAAGCACATTGCAACCTCTAAGTAAAATAATAAAAAGGTTTATTTCACACATTTGTGACTTTATTTCTTGTACTTTACATCTTAAAATTGCAACTTCATGTCACACAATCAGATAAACTATAATCTGTAATATTAAAAATGTCTGTAATTGTCATTTACATTTTTTTTTTCTGTTCTTTTTGTAGTGAAAATTACAATATGGAAGCACATTGCAACCTCTAAGTAAAATAATAAAAAGGTTTATTTCACACATTTGTGACTTTATTTCTTGTACTTTACATCTTAAAATTGCAACTTCATGTCACACAATTATGACCTCATAACTGTGATTATATATCACAATTGCAAGTTCATTTATTTGTCACTTTGACTTTATATCTTACTATTGCATCTTCATATCACACATTTAAAAAATCTTTTTTCACAATTTTAATTAATAATTTTGACTTTACATCTCATAACTGCAACTTTATTTCTCATAATTTTGTCTCTGTATTTTACAATTGTGACCTTATATCACAAAATGATGACTATTTTTCAACAACTGTAATTTTTCTTAATTATGACTATATCTTACAGTTGCAACTTCATATCACAGTTACAACGTTTATGATGTCATTTTTCACAATTGCAATTTTCTCGTAATTTTTTATTTATATCTCATAATTGCTACTTTATTTCTCTTAATCTTGACTTGTTACAATCTTACAATTGCAATTTCAAATCACACAATTATGACTTTATTTTTCACAATTGCAATTTTCTCGCAATTTTGACTTAATATCTCGTAATTGCAACTTTATTTCTCCTAATGTTTACTTTATATCTTACAATTGCGACTTCACATCACACGATTAATCATCAGACACATATTTAACTTTTTCACAATTGAAAATTTACCTCTTACAATTTTGAGGTACATTTTTACATGATTGCAACTTTATTTCTTGTAATTTTGACTTTGCCTTTATATCACACAATCATGACTGTATTTTTTTCACAATTGTAATTTTACTTCTTTTAAAGGAACACTCCACTATTTTTGAAAATAGGCCCATTTTCCAACTCCCCTAGAGTTAAACATAGAGTTAAAACCTAGAGTTAGGTGCTGCGTAATATCATTGCGCCTGCTGCACACATGGTACGGCAGCAAAGTTCCTTGATTATTACGCCGGAATGAGAGTATAGTTGCTAGACATATCGGCCTAGAAACTTTTCATTTTCTGTCGGTCTTAGTACACGATGTAACGACAGAAGAGTCAAGTTTTAAATAGGAAAAATATAGAAACTCTTTGGTCCTTTTTGAGCGAGATGCTAACGGTCTAATCAGATTCAATGATCTATGCTAAGCTACAGCTAAAAGTGCTACCGCCAGGCCCGGAGATCGGCTGAATGGATTCGAAAACTGTAAAACTCAATTGTTTAACTCTAGGGGAGTTTTCAAAAATAGTGGCGTGTTCCTTTAATTGAGAATATCTATCTATCTATCTATCTATCTATCTATCTATCTATCTATCTATCTATCTATCTATCTATCTATCTATCTATCTATCTATCTAGCTATCTATCTAGCTATCTATCTATCTATCACAAGCACAAAGCAAGCATTCATACAAAGTGACCTAGACTATTTATGGTGAGATTAAATTTTTTATTTTCTTAAAAAAAAGTATGGTATTAATCACTGCCAGCATGCAACATGTGGCGGTGCATGAGATAAAACCTAACAATCTATCCCAAACTTTCTTAGGATACAAATTATTTGCCTCTCGTTAAATCCCTAAGTGAGTGTCGAGTGTATTTTTTATAATATGTGTGTCTCTAGTCGCAAATCCTGTTTCGAATACAGGAAGCCATCCAAAAGTTAAGAGAACTGGCCTATGTGGCCTAAATTCCACTTTAGGAACGGAAAATAAAAATATTGTTGTAGTACATGCTGTGCCTTTCATGTTTTAGTCGATGAATACAACCCATAGTTAATGAATAGTAATAAATCTCTCTGTTCCTGTGGTTATCCAGAGGAACTGAAGTTTCATGTAACCATGTAGAGTTTCCATTAAAAACCATCACACAATTTAGTTTTTGAGTTGCGTGCCCTTTGTGCCATTATACATACTTTTCGTATTATTTAAGTGTTGTTTTCGAGTGATTTACGAGGTAAGCGTTGATCTTGCTCATTTTTTCTTCGCCTTTGAAGGTTATTGGACCCTACCGAACGAGACACGTCTTTTCCATCAGGTGGCATCATTAAACCTTCGTCCGCATGAGTAACCTCATTATTTTTTG
Source organism: Sinocyclocheilus grahami (assembly GCF_001515645.1). NCBI lineage: Eukaryota > Metazoa > Chordata > Actinopteri > Cypriniformes > Cyprinidae > Sinocyclocheilus > Sinocyclocheilus grahami. The sequence continues at coordinate 246,360 of NW_015507006.1, forward strand.
AGAAATTACATCACTTTTCCCGAGTTTGAACCCACCTCAGCTGGAGTTGGAAACACGAAGGAATGTTTTCTCTCCCTCTCCAGAGGGCAGCGAAAGGGGAAATGAGAGGGAAATGGTTCGAGTGTTTGCCACAGTGTAAACACCAGATCACAGGGGCCTGACCCAAGCTTATCAGGAGCGAAATGGGAAAGTTCTCTCTTTCTGACTGTCCCGAGGGAATGCGGGCCACTTCCCAGCATCCCTTTGGCCGTTCTCCATTGTTCGCGCATATTTCTGTTGTGAACGTGACAGACGGTATTGTAGCTCTTTTCAGGGAAGGTAAACAGACGTGCTTGGCTGTACTGGAGAATTCAAATACGGTTTTAAGACCCTGCTTTGTTAGTCGAGTAGAGGTTATTTGGCCCACGACAACATAAGACAACAAGAGGACGTGTTAGCACGCAGTGTAGGTAAACACTCCCAGGTGTGCGAGATGCAAGAATTCGCGGTATGCTTTTCAGACGTCAACAGAAGATGTCTTGAAAACATCTCCTGGATTGTTTGTGATTTGTTACCTCCTTGACTTTGTAGTGATCGGACGGAGGGATTGTGGATTCCCGTGACAGAGGCTCTTGTGTTTTGATCCATAGCATGGTTCTGATGTTATAGACTCTGTGTTGACATGTGGCATATCATCTGCATCTTCTGAACTAATAAAGATGGACGCTGACATGCCGTTCGGTTCGACAACACTGTCATAATTCATGCAGCAACCAGTGTGTTTTTGAGTGCAGATGTTCAGCCGTAATGAATCCAGCGCCAGTTTCTGCTCACAAAGAGCTACAATGTGCTGTCCGCAGTTGGATGAAATGACTAAATTGTGCTCTGCAAACCAGTAAAAGGTTTGGGAAATGAATGCAGGTGTGGTTTTGCTTATATCTGGAGAAGCGCCACCTGTGAGGTTACAGTAGCTGCCTGTGCCATCTATAATATAGATGAACTACTGTCTATATTTAAGGTTCGCACAAGGAAACGCTGGGAACCCTTGAAATAAAGAGGGCGAGTTTGGAGAAAGTGCCAGATATTGACGTAGTTTTTGATGTTTTTAATTAAAGGATAGTTCATACAAAAACGACCATTGTTTTATCATTTACTCACCCTCTTTCCAATGCTGCATGACTGACTTTCTGTTGTGGCACATTATAAAGGAGAGTTTTTTGAATGTGCTGGTGGTCTGGTATTTGAGTCTTCAAAAAGGACCAAATATTACCATCAAATTGTGCAAAAGACATATATGTCAATTCTTTTTGACTTGAAGTCATAGGGAGAACACGCAGATTTCACACAGACAGGCCTCGAATTAAGGATCTTCGTGCTGTAAAGATGCACCCAGAAAAAAATTAAAAATAAACTGAAGGATTACAACTGGATCATTGAGTATTTTATGCTTTTTTGATGTTTTTTTTGTTGTTTTGGAGCATGAGAGCCCCAGCCCTCTTTTGCATTCATTATTCCAGGATATTCATCAAAAATTAAGCTTTTGTGTTAAATGGAACAAAGAAAGCTATATGGGTTTAGAATGAAATGATGATTAATAAATAATTATGTAATTTGCATTTTGACTGAATTTTTAAGTTTTATTTTGAGCTTTTAGCTTTAACTTTTAATGGAATAAAGGTAAGTGATACATAAGGGGAAACAAATTATTTATAAAATATAATTTTCCAGTTATTTCCAGGCTTTACTGATTAAATTTGAATGCGTAACTGTTTTTTTATAGAAAGAGTGGGAAATAATCACTAGTTTGTCTGTATTCATACTTTTGGATAAATAAATTAGCCCCCGGTTTCACAGACAAGGCTTAAGCTAGTCCCAGACTAAAATGCAGGTTTGAGCTGTCTCAACTGAAAATACCTTGTTCTGACATATCTTAAAATATGTCAGTGCCATTGTTCTTTGTCAAGATTCACACCTGTAATGTTTTCTTCTAAGGCATTTTTTGTAAAAGCTGCTTAAATATCCTAATTTAATTAAGGCCTAGTCCTGGCTTAAGCTAAGCCCCATCTGTGAAACCGGGCCTTGATGTTTTATTTTATTGACTAAAAGTGCAAAATAAAAATTGGCTTAAAGGACTAAAATGAAAACTTTATGAGAATATACTGATCCTCAGGCCATCCAAGATGTAGATGAGTTAGTTTCTTTATTCGTCAACGGTTTGAAGAGATTTAGCATTGCGTAACCTGCTCTCCAATGGATCCTCTGTAGCGAATGGGTGCCATCAGAATGAGCAAACAAACTCATTTACATTTTAGATGGGTTGAGGGTGAGTGCATTTTCATTTTTGGGTGAACTGTTCCTTGAAGTAACATAAAAGATTTGTTTGCCATGTTGGGAAATAGAAATCCACCCTTCTTTAAACATGAGCCTGCACTTTCATTTCCTCTTTAGAGACTTAATTTAGTCTAAATCAAAGTGTGCTGAAGTTCAGCGTGGGTGCTTTTTGGAAAGTTGTGTAGAATGACAGAAGTTGTTTGTGATGTTCTGTGATCTTGATATGACAAGAACTCGACATGCCACCTTTTGTTAAAAAGAAGTAGACTTTAGCTTACTTTTAATAGAGAAACAAAATATTTAAAAGGACACACTTAAGTGTGAACAGTTAATGGCAGTTTTTGGACAGTTAATTGTATTTAAAAATAAAGGTATATTAAATGTAATTAGCTGAACTTTAGACAGTTTTTTACCTTACCTTAAGTAAGACTTAAGTACATCTTTAAATATAATTGTGCATGACAAAAGATTTTGAAAACATGATTTAAAATGTACTTTAAAGTACAACTTTTAATTTGACAAAGTGAGCTTTTTAAAAGCATACTCAAGTGTTAAACAGCCTTGAAAGTGAACTCTCTTTAATTGCACTTACGTTTCCATATATTTCATTAAAATATTATCTGCAAGTACAGTTTTTAAAAATATACTTTTAAGATTTGAAGTACACTAAGTGCACATTTATTGCGATTAAGTGCACTTATTTTTTTTCACGAGAGGTAGTTCATAAAAGCTGTAATATTTGTGTTTCAAGATTAGAAATCCACCCCATAAATCATAGTTAAAAACCTGAGGAATATGAGAATTCTGGCTGGAAATCCAAATGCCTTATCGCTTTTGGCAAACGTTGTGTTAGACTTCAGTCTTATCAAACAGCCGTCCTCTCTCACCTTGACCTGTCTGTCAGTGTTGGTGGAGGGTGAATATTAAAGGAATGGTGTGATGGCTGAACAGAGGAAAATGTATGTCAAATGTCAGCACGGCTCTGCTGTGTGTCCCTCACACTTTCCTGTTTGTTCCTGTTCTCTCCTCTCACTCGCTTTCAAACAGTCAAGTTCACTTAAGGAATATCGTTTTTCTTCCTTGCCGACTATTCTGAACATCCAAAAATCAGTTTTTAAATCAGTTATTTAAAAAAAATTATATATATACATAATTATATTTTTTACCGTAGCACTTTACAATAAGGTCATATTAGTTAACGATGTGCATTAGCTAGACATTTCCTAATAATTAAGAATACATTTGTTATTATATTTATTATTCTTTCTATGTTAATGTTAATTAATAAAATAGTGTTAGCTTTGTTAGCTCATGTTAATATAATATAATTGATGCATTTGGCAGACACAGCGACTTACAGTGCATTCAGGCTACATATTTTTTACCATTATGTGTGTTCCCTGGGAATTGAACCCATGACCTTTTGCACTGCTAACACAATGCTCTACCACTGAGTCATAGGAACATTATACAATAAACTGTAAACTGTATGTTTACTTATTAGGGTACTTACTTAAACTTTGTACAGCACTTTGGCCAACGCCTGTTGTTTTTAAATGTGCTTTATAAATAAATATGACCGACTGAATGAACTATATATGGACACAGATCCCTATACAGATTATGAGTTACAAAAATTCAATAAAGTGTGTACAAAACGGATTTATGCCATTTTATATTAAAAACATGACAATAATTAAATTTTAATATACACATTCATAGTATTTTGATATTTTTATTAAAACAAGAAGATATCAAAATTCTGTTCTATAAAAATGTGTAAGTCTGATATATTAACATGTAAAAATACAGATTATAAATATAATTGTTTTCAATAACTAGTTGTTTTAATGTATATAAATAAACTCATATTATAATGTTATATTAGCTTATTTGCAGATCTAAACTTTATTTTTTCAGAAAACGTAATACAATCAATCAATCAATCAGTAAATGAATAAATTAATGAATAAATAAAGCATGGAATTTATTGGTAACGTTTCAAGATCATATTTTTTGGGGGAAAAAATCCCCTATTCTCCTGCAGTGTTTTGCCTTAATAAAAGGAATGTTTTTATATATAGCTTAACGTTACATTTTCCCATATTTGCCAGTTAGATGTTGATGAATTAGAGCCGTGGTTCTCATATCATCGGGAGAGAGCTGAAGAGAGACATACAAAATGTGCAGAGCTCAAACATGTTTTAAACTCCATCAACACTCCCAGCGTCAAGCTTTTCCATGGCTCTAACAGACCTGATCTGCAGACTGTGAAAGATTTTGGGATTTTCCCATTACATTATTCCCATGGCAGCAGTGGTGCTCCTGACGGACAACTCTAGTGTATCCTTCAGCAGTGCGCTGTCCGTGGTTCTGAACACGTCTCCACAAAATTCCCGCCTGGCCAGCCGGGCTCCCGTGTTTGCACACTGTGTCTTTAAACACCAACATGCCAGTGCTTTCATTCACGTCCAGCACTCTTTGCAAGTCCTACCATCACTTTCACACTTTTTTGGCATCCAAAATGCAATCTACACCTCTGAATTTCCAGTTTCCGCTCCAGATAATTCATAGGAAAGCAATGGTGGGCAAAAGTGCTCTGGTTCTCCTGTGCTTTGCGCCAGCGAGACCAACATCCTTTTGACGTATGGTAGGATGGGAAGAAAGCCACAGGGATCAAATGCTTTGCATAATGCTGTACATAAAGAGATGTCCTGGGTAGATTATGGCACAGGAAGTCAGCACCACCTCTGATGACCCTTTGATTTAAGTGGGAGAACATGCACAATTGGTGGCTGACTAAATACTTTTTTGCCCCACTGTAAGTCTAACATTTAACACACAAACAAATACCACACCTATTTGTCATCTGTTATATGACATCATTAATAATCAATTTCTGATCTATATACAGTATATATATATATATATATATATATATATATATATAATAAAAACACATAATCAATCAATACATAACACATTTAACGCATAATTTAAACACTTAAATACACACAGAAACACCTATTCATACTAGACAATTGTTTCACCAGCTTCCGGGTTATGCTGCGTCGGCGCGACCAAGCCCGTGATGTCATAATTGGCCGCCGCTCGTTTGTTCGGTTTGGTCGGCACAGTGTTTCCCGCCGAAAGACTGGCTATGCCCACACACACAAGTGCAGTGTACAGGTAAGTGTATGAAATGACTGGGAATTGGATATGGACAGAGGAGAATGTCCATGTGCTATCAGGATTGTGTGTGCACCCACTACT
>NW_015507006.1:254442-260409 GCF_001515645.1 Sinocyclocheilus grahami
TCTCCTGTCCCGTGTTGAGAGAAATTGGGAGTGAGGTGCAGACTAGTAGGGCTGTGACAATAAATCAATACATCGTGATTCATGGACCGATTCCAAATGCAGAATCGTTGCAGAATCATTTCTCAATTCATGATGCATCAATTTATTTTCCCAGCCCTACAGACCAGAGGCACTTCCTTCAGCCTGAGGCTTATTAATTTCACTTTTGGTGTGAAAGGGCCTTTACAGTTGCCAAAAATATAACCTTTTGGTTTTGTGTCATTAAATATAAATAAGCAAGCCAGCCCAGGTGACAAAAAGGGTCACAAAAGTAACGCATTTCTTCATTATAAATAATAATGTGGTATTCTGCTCATAAAAGGCATGGTCAATGAGAAAAAAAAGTGTTTATTTCCTAAATAAATTAGATTTAGATTAGATTAGATATCCTGGACTGGATTTTATTGATCTCTCAATTCTGGCAGTTTTTGGTAAACAGGTTAAACTAAACCTGAACTGACTGGATTCCAATTCATTCAAAAGGTCATTCATGTTGTCTTACCATTTTTATCAACGGTGCATCAATTTATTTTCCCAGCCCTACAGACCAGAGGCACTTCCTTCAGCCTGAGGCTTATTAATTTCACTTTTGGTGTGAAAGGGCCTTTACAGTTGCCAAAAATATAACCTTTTGGTTTTGTGTCATTAAATATAAATAAGCAAGCCAGCCCAGGTGACAAAAAGGGTCCCAAAAGTAACGCAAAAGTAATGTAATGCATTACTTTTTTTTTTTTTTTTTACAAAAAGTAACTAAGTAATGCAATTAGTTACTTTTTATGAAGTAACACAATATTGTAATGCATTACTTTTAAAAGTAACTTTCCCCAACATTGTTGATTACATAATTGTGTGAGTGATTGTGAAGCGTGATGTTCTCGTCATTATTAAGTGTTTCGATGCCAGACATTTCCTCACAGCACACGCTCCTCCTGTTTCACTGAACACAAGGATTTGTAAACATTGACATTGACTCTTCAAACTGCTGTTGATTTTGTTCATTACTGGCGATGGAAGAGGACTTAATGGAGGCTGACATTTGGTCAGTCAATGTTTCAGCTGAATGGATCTGTAACCTTTTAACTCAGTGGAGATAACTTTGAGAGAAAGAGCACAGATAAGGCCTCAACTCAAACACCAGAGCAGAGCATTGACACCAGCGTGGCATTATGAAATAGTCTTTCTAGTTAGAAGCAGCAGGCAGCAGCGTGCCATCATTCACATCCTATCTTCTTCATGTTTGAGCACACGTTTCCCTGATCTGTGCCTGGTGCATACATATTAATAACAACTGATATGATACTATACATACCATCCACACTCTATAAATATATATTATTCATTGTAATTGTAACCAGCTTACAATTAATTAAAAAAATCTACTAATTATGCACTACCAATTAAAAAAGTAAAATTAATTAATTTTATAATAAATAAATGAATTATTAAAATGGTAAGTAAATAAACACATTTTAAGTAACTGGTTTTAATGAAATAAAAACAATATTTAGAATAATGTTTATGCAATTATACAATTTGTACAATTATTAAATCATTATTTATAATTGTGTAATACTTTTAATTAATTAATTAAATAGATCATAATATAGCTATGATTTAAATAAAAATTTATCAAGTATTAAATATATGAATGAATGAATAGAAAAATAAATAATAAATACAATTTTAATAAACACATTTAATATAAATGTAAAAATATATCAATATGAAATGTAAACATCATGAATGGTATTTCAGTTTGTTAAAATAATTAATTTAATTTGAACAAATCAAAATAAAATAAATCTAAATCAGTTTTATACATAAAATATAATAAACACATTTAATATAAAACATATTTAATATTAACCATTTATTTGAATTCTTAATTCTAATGAAATACATATATTTATATAATTTAAACATTTTTTAATGTAATTTTTTAATGTTTTAATTATTTTAATATTTTTTATTTCTTCATTATAAATAATAATGTGGTATTCTGCTCATAAAAGGCATGGTCAATGAGAAAAAAAAGTGTTTATTTCCTAAATAAATTAGATTTAGATTAGATTAGATATCCTGGACTGGATTTTATTGATCTCTCAATTCTGGCAGTTTTTGGTAAACAGGTTAAACTAAACCTGAACTGACTGGATTCCAATTCATTCAAAAGGTCATTCATGTTGTCTTACCATTTTTATCAACGGACAGTTTAAATAGTTTAATAAAGGTATGCTGCTATAATTCAAAGTATACATTGTTTGTGAATAATATTATTCTGAATCATCTATTCAAAGGCACTGATTATTTATAAGATGTTTGATTAATATGTTTATTCAGAAACACAAACCTCAGATTTCTACTGATTATTAACTTCCAGTTAAAGTAACCAAAACCGTCCTTGACTGTGATTGTTCCAACATCACGCAGTCATTCATAAACTCATTGAATCAAGCTGAATGAGGAACAGGAGCATATTTCAACTGACAAAGTCAATAAGTTCAAACTGAATTAGAGAAACTTGAAACGGAACATCTCAATGGATGAAATTAAATGAAAGACATTTTCAGATTTATGCTTCTTCTGCCCTAATGGTGATGTACAATATATTCATGAGTAGTAGCTATAAAGCTATACAATTCCAAGCAATCATTACAATTTAACCTTAATTGCACTGGAATTATTTTTAATATTGAACACATGTTCAGCAGGGTGAATAGATTTTTATTACAGAATGCATGAAATACTAATAAATTGGAATTGTTATGCTGATAAAAGAGAAAAAAGTCACAATACTCTATGCATAAATCAAGAATAAACAAACCATAAAATAGCAACTGACAGATTTATTAAACTAAACTAAACAAACAAGCAATAAATAAATAAATATGAAACACAAATTTCTTTCAAAATAAAGTCAATGAAACATGTTAAGGTGCTATAAGGTAAATAAAAAAAATAACAGATTTATTAAACTAAACTAAACAAACAAGCAATAAATAAATAAATATGAAACACAAATTTCTTTCAAAATAAAGTCAATGAAACATGTTAAGGTGCTATAAGGTAAATAAAAAAAATAAAAAAATTAGAACGTCACTTTTCTAGTGCTAGTTTGATGAATGAAGCTCAACGGAGCTTTCACCCGCTGCTGTCTAAATTGAGCAATGTGCTGCCACCTGCAGTTACTGAAATTGAAGCATTTCATCCATACATCAGTTGTCACATCACAAATGAGAAACAAAAGAAGCCTAACACCGAACCTTGTGACACACCTTCAAGGATTTATTTAAAAAATGTATTCATTAAAGAACTGAACCAAATTTGATGTCCTCTTTACCTAATGATCATCTAGAGATGAAAAAGCATGACTAAAATTTTATATGGAGGACATTAGACAAATGCTGTGGTTTCCCAGTTTATGGATCAGTTCACAGTAAATCTGGGCTACTCCAGACTTTTGAACCATGTTCAAATCCTCAAGAATGCCAATAAAACAATTGTTTATTTGTATCCAGTAGAAATGGATCACATGCCACATGTCTGACTTGTTTACGCTTTGTATTTAGTTGACCATACCTAATTGCTTTGTCTTTTATTAAAATGTGATCCATGAAAAAGCATGTTCGACTGTGTCTTGTTTTCAGAGAAGCCATCCTGTCGAGCTTGGTAAATGTGGGACACATAAACTTTTGTAGGATCATAAATTTCCATCTTCATTCTTTGTTAGTTTTTTTAGTCCAGACCTGTGGTCAAATTTTCAGCAGCTGAAATAACAATTTCCCCTTGACCAAACGTTAATTTAAATAAAAGTCCTCTGTTTATGGAGTATTTTGACATTTCAACATGCATTGACATTCTCAATTTTATAGACAGGCTGTTAATGTGGAAGCAATTCACACACACACACACACACACACACACAACTGTGTAAAAATGATAGCTGTCGAACTTCAGTACTGTGTTGCCATTTTATAAGACACAATTTTTATAAAATATATTTTGTTGTTGAAATTAAAAGATGAAAAAGAAGCCAGAAATATGGTGATTTTAAGAGAGTTTTTCAGGAGTCATTCTTTAGGGAAAACACATTAAGAAGTTCTCCTTAAGTGAAGATAAGCCAGACATTTTTCATAACAATATTGAGGGATAAATGAAGTCACTCATTTTGAGTATGTAGATCAGTGGTTCTCAATTCCAGTCCTGGGGGGCCCTGCTCCGCCAACCCAGTATCACAGCATTTCGTAACATTAACACAACTAGAAACTATTTTATAAATATTTATTATTTTGGAGCACCTTACACCATTCCTAACCTAAACCTTACCCACTTCTCAACGATACAGAACACAGGCAAATGTAAGTACTGGTGCATGCATTTATTGCAAAAACTGACCACAAACAGTATAAAAGTATTACAAACATCTCATGCTGCATTCCAAGAAGACAGCGTGGAAGACAGCAACCTTAACCAGCAAGTTGTGGATGTCCTGAAATGCCTGAGAGAATTCCATCTGTTCCTTAAAGCTGAAAATTGCTCATTCCATCAGTCTTCAGTGCAGTTCCTTGGATATAACATTAGCAAATACAGCAACCAGATGGACAAAGGGAAGGTAAGAAGCTGCTAAGAACTGGCCCACACCTACCAACATCAAAGAATTGCAATGCTTCCTAGGGTTCGCAAACTTCATTCATTCAGAATTACAGCTCCATCACCAGTCTGTTGACACATCTGCTCAAGAACAAGCCCAAGTCTCTGTCCTGGACTCCTGGAAGCCTTCCAGAAGCTCAAGACCGCCTTCACTAAAGCACCGCTCCTAGTACATCCTGGCCTCAGCAAGCCATTTGTCGTTGAAATGGATACATCCACCACCGGGGTGGAGAGGTGCGGAGAAGAACTACGATATCAGCAACAGAGAACTCCTGGCCATAAAGCTCCTTGGGGTTATTGACCAATTTTCCAAGTCATGTCATTTTCTTCCTCTCAAAGGCATCTCCACCTTGATGAAAATGGCAGAACTCCTCGTAATGAAATTAACTCATTAATTGTATAAGATAATTAATTATTATTAATTCATTCAGGTTTTAATAGGACTCGGATCTGAAAATTCGAAGTCCACCTGATTAAACCGATTTCAAATTTGTTATGTTACACTTTAAATCAAGGGTCGTCCAGCGAGCCGTGACCTCAGTATATTTGAACAATTTGACTATGTATTCTCCTGGCCACGGATAAATACGTTCTTTGATAATTTGTAAGCTCTTAGAGAGGTTATTATAAGTAAGCTAGGCAGCAAGGGATCTTTTTGGCAAAAGGGTTTAACCTTGAAATTATATGACACCAAACAATGATTTTCTATAAATGAAACATGAATTTTATTGGCTATTCTAGATTACATCAAAACTACGCTAAAACACACATAGTTTCAGAGGAAAGAAATGAGAGTGGATGGAGTTCTATGAAACTTTCAAAGTTCTAACTCGTTTCACGAGTGGTTTTGAATTCACCTAAGAGAATTCACAAAGCAGAGAATTTTAGCTTCTGTTTACTGCTTAAATTAGCTCGTTCACCAGTTCAGCTGAGATAAGATTTTGTTAGTTTACTTGCGTTCTGCTGGGTTGACAGCTGAAAGCTGAGTCGTTTCTCGTGGCTACTGGATGGCTGCTGGAGGGAAATTCCTTCGCTGATTGGCTGTTGCGGTGACGTCGGAATGACGTTTGAATGATGTTCTTTTGGGAAACCCTCTTGGAGTGGTTGGTTGCCGGTTTACAGCGGAGCTTCGGGTTCTTCTGAGAGAGAGACTGCTTTAGCAAGGCTTTGCGTTCTGCAGAGTTACGAAGCTTCAACGGAAGTGTTTGAGTTCTTAGATGGTCTCGCTTGTGTGATGTTACGGCGTGGGGCGCTTTGTCGCGCTCACCAAGGTGAAAG
>NW_015507006.1:260842-264642 GCF_001515645.1 Sinocyclocheilus grahami
TAAAATCGTCATGCAAGGTTCTGTTTCTTTGTCTGTGACACAAGAACCATAAGGGTTTCAGACAGGGCCGGAAGTAGGTGGTCACAAGACATGTGACAGTCATGCATAGATATCCCGTGCTTGCCGGCCCGAGGGCGTGATTAACATAGCCGCTACCTGTGCATACATATAATAGTTCTTTTCATTGGATCACGAGGCATCACACAGTATTTTCAGTCCTCATACAAAAGATCTCTGTGGCATCTCTTGATTAAATTAATCCGGACCTCATGATGGCTGATAGTAGCATATCAGGGTCTGTTCATGATAGGACTCCCTACATCAGATACTTTGGGATCCCCAAGGACATTTTATCAGACCGGAGCCCTAAATTCATCTCAAGGTCTGGAAAGCCTTCTTCACCCTCTTAGGTGTGCCTGTCAGCTTGTCTTCCAGTTACCATTGTAGCATCTGGACCAATCAGACACACACATTTTTTTTGTTATATTTAACAAATACTCTGTAACACCCCTCAGTCAACAAACCAACTATGAGGGTCTATGGACCCTTCCCCCGAAATGCATCTAACACCTCAGAAAGGCAGAACAGGCCTCTGGTTCCATGGCAACCATTGCTGATATGATGTGATATCACTGTTTTTATTGCCCAAAGGAATGCGGGCAGAGCACAAGTCTCAATTCATTTACCCTTAGGAAAGACACACAATGCCCATGAAAATGGACTCTTCTGTAATTAATTCATAGGAAAATCTTTCTGTGAATGAAGACACATCTCCTCAGGACATTGTGTATACCATTACTGTTCTTGTATATTGTCTTTTGAATTGTATACTGTTTTGTGTGTGTGTTATGATAGATCACTAGTTAATATAACCCCACCGATACCATGTTTGGTGTCTTTAAATTTGTCTTCTGATGATCTAAATGAGCGTTTATATTACATGTGGGTACATAGGCAATATATTAGTGTTCTAAGAATCTCTAGTCATTTTGATTTGAGTTCCATATGCAAATTACCATGCTCTTACACCAAGGGTCATAAAACTCCTCAGTATTTCCAACCTCCCGCTTGGAATTTCAGCCTTTCTCATTGGACAAGCCCATCCTGAGAGGCGTGAATCTTCTCAGACCTTAAAAGGCACACGCACAGTTCCACTCATGTTGTTGTTGTTTTCTTCTGCTAAGTCTTCTGCTAAAACCTTCTGATCACGACTCCTACACCACTGAACCTCCAAACCATCATCAAGACTTTCATCCGAGAGTGCATCCGTACGCTCGTTCCAGGCCAAGGCAATGCAAGTATCGTACATTTAACTAAACGAAACAGAGGTTTAGTATAAGCTGTAGACCCCATTCTAAAATGGCGCTGATGGTTTTACTCAGGTGGTTAACTGACTGTTTTCATAGCTTCATTCTCTGGTTTTCCTGATGGTTTCATCCATCAAGTCTCATTTGCCCTTTCCCCTGTATGAGTGATTGTTTGTTTGTTTGTTACACTAGTTTGTGTTAGTGTTTAGTTAATAAAACTCTTGTGCACACATTACATGAGTTTTCGATTCTGCCTTGCAAATTAATTGTCCCTTTACGATTTTGATCCTTACTACATGCTCTAATGCATTAATACTGTAAGAAAGTATTTTCTGTTGCCACGGAAATATTTCTTTCCTAGAGTTGATATGAACTTACACTGAATGTTTGAATGTTCGGATGAACAGATTGGTTGATGGCAATTTAATTCTGCTACAGTTGCTACCGGCAGCTGATATAAACAATTGTATTTAATCAAAATTAACTGTAATTATTTATAAACATTTACCTTTTGAGCTAATTTGCTGCACCATCCTCTGTCAAACAAGCAGATGGAGAGGAACATCAAGAAGATCGGTCACTTCCTATGATCCTTCTGCCATGGGCACCATAAAACTTTGAACCAGTTCCTAGGCCTGGCAAAGTCTGCCCATGTTACGGGGCTGACAAGACGTGAGACGTGCGGATCCATGCGCAAGCTTTTATTTAAAGCAGAAGAGGTCAGAAACACAGGCAGGGTCGAACAATGGCAAACAGGTATATGGCGGGCAAGACACAAGAATAATCCTAGGGTTAGCGTAGGTCAACGATTGGCGAACAGAATCAAAAGGGCGAGACTAGAGGGATAAATCCAGGAAAACAGACAAAGATCAGAAACCAAGAAAACAGACAGGGCAAGACTAGGCTAGGACTGGGAAACTAACAAGGGCTCTGTAAAGTAGCTATCACTGCTGGCGATAAGCGCGTACAATACTCGGCAGTTTGATAGGAGTCAGATTGAGTGATATATAGTGAATGTGTGATTGGATACTGCTGTGTGCGGAACATCAAGATCGGTCACTTCCTATGATCCTTCTGCCATGGGCACCATAAAACTTGGAACCAGTTCCTAGGCCTGGCCAAGTGAAGTGACATGTGGCCAAGTATGGTGACCCATACTCAGAATTAGTGCTCTGCATTTACCCATCCAAAGTGCACACACAAGATCGGTCACTTCCTATGATCCTTCTGCCATGGGCACCATAAAACTTTGAACCAGTTCCTAGGCCTGGCAAAGTCTGCCCATGTTACGGGGCTGACAAGACGTGAGACGTGCGGATCCATGCGCAAGCTTTTATTTAAAGCAGAAGAGGTCAGAAACACAGGCAGGGTCGAACAATGGCAAACAGGTATATGGCGGGCAAGACACAAGAATAATCCTAGGGCTAGGCCATTTATGCTGTGGCGCCCGGGGAGCAGTTGGGGGTTCGGTGCCTTGCTCAAGGGCACCTCAGTCATGGTATTGAAGGTGGGAGAGAGTGCTGTACATTCACTCCCCCCACCTACAATCCCTGCCGGTACGAGACTCGACCTTTGGGTTATGAGTCCGACTCTCTAACCATTAGGCCACGACTTCCCCAGGACAGACAAGTCTGCCCATGTTACGGGGCTGACAAGACGTGAGACATGCGGATCCATGCGCAAGCTTTTATTTAAAGCAGAAGAGGTCAGAAACACAGGCAGGGTCGAACAATGGCAAACAGGGATATGGCGGGCAAGACACAAGAATAATCCTAGGGCTAGCGTAGGTCGCCGATCGGCAGACAGAACAGAATCAAAAGGGCGAGACTAGAGGGATAAATCCAGGAAAACAGACAAAGATCAGAAACCAAGAAAACAGACAGGGCAAGACTAGGCTAGGACTGGGAAACTAACAAGGGCTCTGTAAAGTAGCTATCACTGCTGGCGATAAGCGCGTACAATACTCGGCAGTTTGATAGGAGTCAGATTGAGTGATATATAGTGAATGTGTGATTGGATACTGCTGTGTGCAATCAGTGATGTGTGCAATCAGTGCTGTGTGCAATCAGTACAATGGATGATGGGATATGTAGTCCGGGATGATATGCAACAGTTTGTGTAGTGCGAGAGTCAATGTAATGGAAAGGGTGACCTCTGATGGCAAGCAGACGGAAGTTCATGGATCGGATTCGTGACAGCCCAAAACTTCCTCCATTAGCCTGCTACTGGACTCACTCCCTTGTAGTGTGTGCGCTTGGTTACCAGCCTTTTCTGTTCCCATGGTCTGGTGAACCCTCGCATGTCCTATCGGTGGATTACTGGTTCTGAGAGAGCTAGAGGGTCTGGGATGCAGCTCACCATCAGCTTCAGCGGGCAGTGCTTCAGCAGGCAATCTCATATTGTATTTTCAGAAAGTTTTGGAATACTTGTCCTCTCCCCAAATTTGTCACTACCGAAACACAGTAATAATGATGTAATTAGAAGGGTTATATT
>NW_015507006.1:264652-265710 GCF_001515645.1 Sinocyclocheilus grahami
AATTAGAAGGGTTATATTGACCTATTAAGATTTTGCTTACATCTATATTGTAAATATATATTATTAGCTATTTTAGTAAAAACAAATTTAGCGGTACATCAATAACAATAACATTTTCAACAATATTTGAAGTGTAATTTATGAGATTTGTTGTATTTTGAATCCAATTTTTCTTTGTAAAAGACAAAAAGTTGATTATACTGATTTCAAAGTTAAGGATTCATTAGTTTGAATATACATTGAACCAAAAACTATCAAAACATCTTAGTTGATAATTCAGTATACTTTATTTTTGACAAAACATCCCATGTTTCAGTAGTGACAGCACATTTTCGGTAGTAACCTGCTGGTTCAACTGGTCAGAGGAGAACTGGCCCCCGACTGACCCTGGTTTCTCCCAAGGTTGTTTTCTCCATTCTGTCACGATGGAGTTTTGGTTCCTTGCCAATGTCGCCTCTGGTTTGCTTAGTTGGGGACACTTAATTTCCAGCGATAGCGTCAACTTGATTGCTCAGATACTATTTAAACTGAACTGAGCTGGATGATGACATCACTGATTGATTAAAATTGAGTGTTTACTATTGTCCTTTTGCATTATTGGCACACTATTTTCCTATATATTTGATACTGTAAAGCTGCTTTGACACAATGTGTATTGTTAAAAGCACTATATAAATAAAGGTAAAGATGACTAGTCACATTAATGCTTTGGTAGTGACCACATCACATTACATAATTTTAATTTGCATACTAAAACACTACTAAAACATACTAAAATACAATAAAATTGCATAACTGCACTAACATTTTATTTATTTCCCTCAAATATGAAGATTATAGGGCCTTTCGCACCACAGGAACCTTTTCATAGTACCAGAACTAATTGTGGAACTATGCACTTTTTGGCGTTTTCACACCGCCGGAACTGGGAGCGATTTTAGTACCGCACTGCCTTTTTCGAGAACCAAATTAGCTCCTACTAGAGCAGGGTCTAACCAGCACAACTGCTATTAATCGTGACGTAAGTAGACATTGATTGGCCAAACGCGTATGAAAAC
>NW_015507006.1:265978-267154 GCF_001515645.1 Sinocyclocheilus grahami
TTTTTCTTTGTTTCCGTTGTTGAACACTGCGCACAAATGACGTCGCTGTCGACCGGTTCCTAGTACACACTGTCGGTGCGAATGCAACCCTTTAAATGGTACTGGGAAATAGTTCACGCAAAATCGTCCCAGTACTTTAGTACTGTCCATTTAGTTCTAGAACTAAAGCGGTGCGAAAGGCCCTATTGTGTTCCCTTTTGTCACTACCGAAACAATGATGATCTATTTTGGTAGTGACAATTCTATGGGATAACACCCAAAAACCAAAGATGTCACTACCGAAACTCCACCAAATGTTTCGGTAGTGACAATTTTAGATACTTTTGAATAGGGCTGGGTTTTAACACAAATTTCATGATTCGATTCTCATTCACAAGCTTTCGATTCGATTACCAATTAGATTAGATTTGATTCAATATCAATATAAACTAATGAGTTTATGGTCACCGAAGGTTTTTCTGAGGTAAATGTGACGTAACGTGGCATTGTATACAAGACGTTATATTTGTGCGACTGAAACACTGATTGAGCGATTACATGAGACAGGATACAGATTGTAAAGTTGTACTCTTTCTTTTAACTTACCTTCGGATGTTTAGTTATGTTTATTTTGTGCTGAAACTGGTATTAATGTGGAGGAGATTATCAGTTCACGTGCGCCTCGTGCTGCCATTTCTGTTGAACTACAGCAATCTGTCATTTCACATTAAACATTTGAATACTGCAATACAATGGACAGAATTTGAAATCTAAGTCTTTGTTTCATGTTAAAAGTACCAAAGCACAATGCTTATTGTGATAAATTGGATAGGATCGTTCCGTCCATTAACTGAAAACAGGCTAGACAAATCGATAAGAATCGATATCATTCTGTAAAAATGAGAATCAATTAATATTGAGATATTTATATTTTTTACCCAGCCCTACTTTTGAACCTGGCTCAAAAAAGCTAATGAGCACATGGTTAGCTAGCACAGTTCTGAACAGTGGTATACATATTAAACTAAATGTTATGGGATAACTCCCAAAAAAGTGTGCTTAATTGCAGAAAAAAAGGTATTCGGTACCTTATAAATAGGAGGGAAAACAAAGGCCAAATTCCCATAATCATCTATCACAATGAGAAAAACTAAAGAATATATTTCTGATGTGCATCAAAAGATAATTGAGCTTCAC
>NW_015507006.1:268643-270205 GCF_001515645.1 Sinocyclocheilus grahami
CA
The DNA here is from genome assembly GCF_001515645.1 of Sinocyclocheilus grahami. NCBI lineage: Eukaryota > Metazoa > Chordata > Actinopteri > Cypriniformes > Cyprinidae > Sinocyclocheilus > Sinocyclocheilus grahami. Next base: position 268,646 of record NW_015507006.1, read on the forward strand.
CACACACACACACACACACACACACACATCGAGTCATTTCACTGCTTTAACAATACACATTTGAACCATCAACTGTTTGTTCTACCATAACTGGCTTTGATATTCAACCATGTAATCACGAAGTTGTTTTGACTTCCTGTTTTTTCGATGTTGTACATTTTTGTATCATTCTTGCACATGGTCCAGTGCTCACCTGTATGTCTGATCCTGTAAAGATTAATCAAATCCTGTTTGTCATATTTCTGTGTATTCATCTGAGACGTGAACATGCTATCACAGTGAACAGAACGTGATTTATCGTATAGGACTGTTATTTATTCAAAGCATTATGCCAAGTAAGTCAACAGCTTAACATCTGATTCGTTTGATCAGCAGTGAAAATAATCGTCGAAAAGGATCTTTCAACACTTGTGTGATTGCATGACTGTGGAGCATTTGGTTGTTATTTGCTACCAACCAGCCCTAAAACAAATTACTCCGTCCTTCCTCCACAAGTGCGATCTTTACTCTGAAGTTTTGTTGTGTTTATTTCTCATAAACTTCTTTAATCTTGTTGCATCTGGCCACATATAATTTTTCCCTAAGTGGACCCAAATGTTGGTTTAGCACCCGCCAAAAATCCTTTCCAGTAAATCTGAGAGATATATAAAGAATATAATCACAAAAACGGACAAATTGATGTAATGTGTTAATGTAGTGTGACCCATTTGCGTAAAAGAACCGTCAAAGCTATGAGTAAATATAATTTCTAAATGTGTAAAATATCTCTTGTGGGACTGAAACTAGGACTCGTTTTGTCTCTGGATGGCATTAAAAGCCTTTAGAGCCAATGAGGATTGTCAGATCGCAATTACACTCACCTTTAAAGAAGTTGTGAACACTTGCATGGAGTCCAATTAATCATTTCAGACTGTGGGGGTGCATTGACTTATGGAAAAACAGACAATGAGTGTGACAGCATGTAGTTAAGAATGAGTAGAAAGACAAATGTTTCTGTTTTATGTGGCATTTGATATTTTTAGAGGTTTTGTCACATTGGTCAGGCCAGACGTGACATGGACAGGGGAAAGTTGAGTGTTCTTCCAGGTAGAACTGGTCCACTTTTATCTTAGTCTGGCTTTGCCAGGCCAAAGACGTTGCAAAAGCAACCACAAGCTCATCTCTCACAGCTGAACAACAACAACATTAGCACCCATTACTGTCTGTGTGTGTTTTGATCAGAAGTGGATAGACAGTCTTGTGTGGTTTAGAGTGAATCATCCAATCAACATCCGGACTCTGGTTTATATCTGTGAAAGCTGTGCTATGTCAGGAACTGACCGGCAGCATACTAAAAATGTTCAGCAACCTTTTTTGTGCCAGCAAATGGCAAATACAATTTTAGTTGACAATAAACCTAAAGAAAGTGCAATCTTTTGAACTTAAAGTTCGAAAATGCCATAACTGGAATTTCTGGTGATGTAGGCACTGTGCTAGGTACTTAAAATTTGTAGTCTGACCTTGATTACAGATAACATGATGATAACTAATTTGTAATCTAGGTCACTCAGTTTTGGCAAT
>NW_015507007.1:0-202 GCF_001515645.1 Sinocyclocheilus grahami
GACGACAGAATAAGACGACAGTTAGACGACAGAAGAAGACGACAGAACAAGACGACAGTTAGACGACAGAAGAAGACGACAGTTAGACGACAGAATAAGACGACAGTAAGGACGACAGAATAAGACGACAGTTAGACGACAGAAGAAGACGACAGTTAGACGACAGAAAAAGACGACAGTAAGAACGACAGAAAAAGACGGC
>NW_015507007.1:351-990 GCF_001515645.1 Sinocyclocheilus grahami
AGGACGACAGAATAAGACGACAGTTAGACGACAGAAGAAGACAACAGTTAGGACGACAGAACAAGATGACAGAACAAGATGACAATAAGGACGACAGTAATTAAATGACAGAGAAAAAGCAGGCAGGACGACAGATTAAGACGACGTCAACACACAACATACACGCCTACATATACTGATTTACCTGAACAAGTAGGCAATGACTGTAGACAAAGACAAATGTATAGTACAAAACACAAAGCAGTCGAACAAGATGACAGAACAAGATGACAATAAGGACGACAGTAATTAAATGACAGAGAAAAAGCAGGCAGGACGACAGATTAAGACGACGTCAACAGACAACATACACGCCTACATATACTGATTTTACCTCATGAGGTTCCATTTGTGTCAAAAATGAGTTGACTGCTTTGTGTTTTGTACTATACATTTGTCTTTGTCTACAGTCATTGCCTACTTGTTCAGGTAAAATCAGTATATGTAGGCGTGTATGTTGTCTGTTGACGTCGTCTTAATCTGTCGTCCTGCCTGCTTTTTCTCTGTCATTTAATTACTGTCGTCCTTATTGTCGTTTTGTTCTGTCGTCTTGTTCTGTCATCCTTACTGTCGTCTTGTTCTGTCATCCTAACTGTCGTC
>NW_015507007.1:1633-2393 GCF_001515645.1 Sinocyclocheilus grahami
TTCTGTCGTCCTAACTGTCGTCTTGTTCTGTCGTCCTAACTGTCGTCCTGTTCTGTCGTCCTAACTGTCGTCTTGTTCTGTCGTCCTTACTGTCTTCTTATTCTGTCGTCCTAACTGTCATCTTATTCTGACGACCTAACTGTCATCTTATCCTGTCGTCCTAACTGTCATCTTATCCTGTCGTCCTAACTGTCATCTTGTCCTGTCGTCCTAACTGTCATCTTATCCTGTCGTCCTTACTGTCGTCTTGTTCTGTCGTCCCTATTCGCCTTCTTGTTCTGTCGTCCTTACAGTCATCTTGTTCTGTCATCCTTATTGTCGTCTTTACTGTCAACCTAACTGTCATCTTATTCTGTCCTCTTTACCACCGTCTTGTTCTGTCGGTTAGTTTCACATTTCATATTCGACTAGGCTGCTTTAGGGACCGTCTTCAAATTTACCTCACAGTACAAAACGAAGTATAATAATTAATTCAAATTAATGTTTAGAAAATTTTTTAAAACTACTGTAATTCACCAAAAAAGGATTTTTCATGTTCCAAAGGTTGTAGTATGTTCCTAGATACTGACATGTGATATTTTGGCAGCATCTCTCGTCATATAAGCCTATGTACAGTACACAATTATTTTCATAAAAATTACTGTACGCAGTTTTTTGTAGGTTGTAGTACATTTGCAGTTACAAGACTGACTTATGATTTGTGAAATTTTGCTCATACCTCCTTTACTGTATGTACAGTACAAAAATATTTGTAGAAAAA
>NW_015507007.1:3246-26178 GCF_001515645.1 Sinocyclocheilus grahami
AACAAAGAGAAACATACAAAAAAAAATTCAAGGGCCAAGAGCCCAACAAAAGCAAACACTGACCACCATGATGGTGACATCAAACTTTATTCTTTTTCGTAAAACATCAACATCTAAACCTGTTAATTCTCTTGTATATGATAGAAATAAGGGCAAACTGGTTTGTAATAAGTGAAGATGCTGAGATCTAGAGAGATCTGTTAGTGTTACTGTTCTGTTGGGATTTAAAGTGTTTCTGTGAGTTTGTGAGGTTACCGTTGTGCTGAAGAGTAGAGCCTGTGCTTCAGTCTAGCAGAAGAACAAGGAGGTTTGATGTTATGCTGCATGTTGTTTTATTCAAAAGCATTCACTGTGTAGTTGCTGAAGCAGTGACATATAGTTACATTGTTTCATGCATGCTGTATGGTTAACTGTTAGAGATTCGTGTTTTACAATGAAAGTGTTTGTTATGAATAATTAAGGAAATATCTGTAGAGCTGTGTTTTTCTGTCAATTTTTTTTAATAAGGATGATTTTTTGTTTGGTGGCTGTTGTGGGCAGTCATTTGACACTTTTTTAAAATATATAGTTAAGGTGTTTGATCCTGATAATTCAGGAAATATATTTAAAATAATGTTGTTTTTCTGTAAAAAAAAAAATAAGGAAAGTTTCTGTTAAAGTTTTTTGCACTTTATTTAAATTAGAATAGTTTACATTAATTTTAGGGTTTTTGTTTGGCAGCCGTAGCTGACAGTCATTGACCGTTTAAAATTTTTTTTTTTTTTTAGTTTATGGTATGCACCTAGGAAGAGGGGAAACTAATGCCTTGTCCAAATACCCACACTTGCGGTCTTGGCCACTTGAGAGCCCATGCGCACGACAGGAAGTAAGTGTGCAAGACTGTCCCAGGTCTTAAAAACGGCAAAGCGCAGTGCTCTTAACACACACTAAACCCACACTATCTCCAATACCGCTCCAGAGCACTATTCGAGGCTTAGTGTATCCCATCATGCATCATGTTCTGGAAATAAATCGTCAGACTTTTTGCCAAGATCTCGCTAAATGTCACGGAAACCTTTCCAATGTATGTTAAATATTAATAATAATTAGATATTACATATAATTGGTTAGTAAAACAAAGAGTTACATGTTTTATTGGTGCAAATGAGTAGTGGTGATATTTATTTTGTACAACATTTGCAACTGCTTTTTATCACTTAATTAGAAGCGCCACAAAATGAAATTGTGTCATCTAAATACATTAAAATATACTGCAATTAGCTTGACATTGATCTTAAGCCTATCTTAAAGAGCACTTACCACACTTAAAGTTGTTAAAAAATTATTAAGCTGTTCCAAAAACTATGCACTGCGATTGGCTCATTGAAAATCACTATTTTACCTAACATTATAAAAAAATAAACAAAGAAACAGAGCTGTTGATTACAAACATCTGAAAACATGAAAAGTGTAGTTTTTCAGCATATTAAACCAGGAATTTTAACGGTCCGCTTCTAGAATGAAGGAACTCAGCCGACTGAGAGAAATATTTGGAGGTTAAATTCGGAGGATGTTTTGGCGGGCACAGTTTTCAAGAGGAATACTTCAGCTGCAAAATGTAATTAATTAAATATATTTAACATACAGTCTAGTGTTGTTTGATGTTTTAAATGTCACGAAGAGTAATGTTATAGTTTTCGATGTTTCTGTTAGAAGGTTTGCGATGATAACATAACGTCAGAAAAACCATTCGGTCCGGAGATGGAGTGTTGATAAGTACAGTCTCTTTAGAGATTACAAACATTATGCAATTTTTAATAGAAAAAACTGTTGAGCTGTATCCAGTGCACGATAATGTCAACTAATGAAATGATATTGAGTTATATTCCAGTTTGCTAAAAATTCAGTCATTCGATTCGTCCTTTTCAACGAGTGATTGCTAATGAATCATATCAGACTGCACTGGTGGCGCCATAAATATCTATACTGGTGGCTCTGTCTGATTTAATTCACTTAACCTTTAAAAAGAGTCATTTGTTTGTAAATCAAACTACACTGAGCAAACTGTTGTAGCGCTACACCCGCTAAGACAATTCAATAAATGCAATCTGAATTTAATAATAATATTTATTTTGTGCTAACACTGCCCGTGGGGGAGCTCTGACACGGAAAAGCACTATAGATACGTAAGAGAAAGCCGTAAAATGTAAGTGCATCTTCTTTTATTCTTGAATGGAGGCCTAATCTGTCTACTACACTAGAGCAGGCTCACATTTTTAGAGTGAACGAAAACTTTTAAAGCATATATGCCGTATAATGTGACTTTTACTGCTGTGGGGATTGGATTATTATGAGCAAACTAATTTAAAAGTTTAAACTGAACGCACTTTATAATCTGACATATTTTTCTTTACAGAAATTCTGAACTGCTGCATGAACTCGTGCATGAACATTCATCAAACATTTAAGGTGCAAATTCTGGGTGTGGTCCTAATGCTTAAGATTTAACAATTACCTTACAATATATATTTATACATATATTCCTCTATTTCAAATCTGCAATTTGGAAAAACATTCAGGCTAATGCTGCTGAAATGAAACTCAAGGGGACCATGAAGAGGCGACTCCAACTGGCACATCATACCGTTTTTCAGGAGGCAGGCACACTGTGAGTTTAAAAGTCCCATCTCTTTAACTCTGCATACACATGACACACTATCACATTTCTATAATTCAAATCCCTTAAATTAATTTTTATGCTGCAACAATTAGGGTAAGCAGAACTGGCATCACTTTCCATAATATCTAACATACTTTTAATTTGTAAGAAGAATGACATCAATGCTTATATTAGTCACTTATATACTGTCTCACCTTTATCCCTAGGTTACAGTAATCAGCTGATCCAGTCGGTATCCAGACCAGACGGTGGACCTGCACCCAGGAACGACCACAACACATCCCTGAATGTCAGCGGAGAACATGTCAACTACATGACAGATCCCTGTGAAGACCTCATTGATGGCCCCAGCACAGATCCTCAGCAAAGACTACGAGAACCAGACAAGCCCTCTGCACAGACCCTTTTTATCAGCTTCACCTGCTGGCATGACGTTTCTTCAAGCAGAAGAAGTTGGATTTAATATTCAGAATGATATCAATCCACAATCTGATTTGTGATGCAGCCCGGAATAATCACACCACATTAATTTGTTTGGCCAGAGAAGAACTGGTTTCCTGACTGAGCCTGGTGTTGATATCGTTTGGGTTCTTTGCTACTGTTGCCTTTAGTCTTGCTTAGTTGAAGACACCTAATATTCAGCAATATTATTGAATTGACTGCACTGACACCATTGGATAAGAACTGAACTGACCTGAAATATGGCATCCAGAGTTGGTTCCAGAGTTGTATGCCCACAAATGTTGAAAGAGGGGTGTACTAACCTTTTCATAACACTGCATGAGTGTGATGAATCCCACTGGAGGTGAGTTGTAGTGATGTTACATTCTGTGCTGAGGCTTCGGATCGTGTGTCGAGAAATCCCGGCAGCTTTCAGTGAAGCGCGTATCGAGGCTTGTATCGCTTCAGAGCAATGATGTCATTGCTGACGTCCGAAGCCTCACTTGGCCTGACTGGTTCAGGAAGCAGTTCAAGACTTGTAAATTCACAGTCCTCTGCCCTGTTAAACTCAGCCACTTTCCAGTTTTAGACTAATAATATTGCCCCTCCCGCCTATTATGAGCAAAGACTTCATTTACACACATTCGATAGCCCCATTCATTTCAAGCCAATACGTTTATTACACAGTTATGTTATATTATGTTACAGAAGCATTATATACAACTAGAAAACACACATTATATTCATATAAATAGATTAGTCTATGTGGAAGTGGATTTTTTTTCTTCACCATTATTTCTAAGCCTTAACTGGCTCAAAATACAATGTATCACAGATCACATCAGTTCATCTGTAATGTCTCTGTTTGTTTTACACTCTTTGGCCACCAGGTGGTAATGTGAGCAAATAAAGCCTCGAGAAATGGACCCTTTTTTGAACCACTTGTCTGAAAAGCTTCAATGCTTCATGAGGCTTCATCTCGCCATCACTAGCCAGTTGTAGATGAACCCAAGTGCAGCATTATTCCATTTAATGAGAGCAAAACAAACAAAACTAAACCATAACTTGACAAGACTTGAAACCACGACACTCACTATCAGTAGTACAGGAAATAACATCAGAACATGACAAACTAACATGGCAACCAAGAGGGCTTAAATACTTTGACAAGAGGAACACATGACAAAACCAACAAATGAGAACATGGCACATGCAACCAAGGAACCAATCAGAACATAACACATGGTCAAGTGTAGCACGTGACATGATCACATGAGGAGCAAGGAAACACATGACAAACAGGAACAATGACAGAGAATAACAAAACAAAAGACATGGAAACCTAAATGTTAACAAAACCCCAAAAAAGATGTGACTTATTCCCCCCTCTAAGAACGGCACCTGATGCCCTAGTGAAACACCAACCCCAAAAACAAACAAAAAGGTCCAGAAGTGTGGAGGACTGGAGGCGGTCTTGGGGGGCAGAATGGAGGGCCAGGTTCGTGAAGTAGAACTGGAACAGGATCCTGGAGCAATGGCGGGCCTGGACCATGAAGCAGAGGTGGACCTGTACTGTGAAGCAGTGGTGGAACTGGACCATGGGGTAAGGGCAGATCTGAACCAAGCAATGGCAGGTCTAGACTGTGGAGCAGAAGTTCATGAAACAGTTGAGAACGTGCATCGTGGAATCATTGTGGACCTGGACTGTGGAGCAATGGCAAGCCTGGAAGCCAGGGTGGAACCGAAGACCACCAGGGCAGAGCAGGCGGAGCTGAAGACCACCAGGGCAGAGCAAGTGGGACTGAGGATCCCCACAGTGGAGCAGATGACCACCAGGGTGGAGCCAGAGGAAGCAGGTGACCAGAGCGGAGTAGGTGACCAAGGTGAAGCCTGCAGAGCAGAAGACCACCACAGGTCAGGAGGTCATGGGGAGCAGAGACATGGCCGTGACAGAACAGGCAAAGTAACCTTGAACGGTCTCAGTGGCAGTAACATTACAGGCAGAGAGTTTGTGAGTGGCCTCCATGGTCATGACATGACAGGCGTTGTTTAAAGATGGCCTCCTGGCCATGATAGGACAGGCAAGGGGTTCTGGGACCGCCTCCTTGGCCATGACAGGGAAGCCTGTGAGTTCAGGGATAGTCTCTTTGGCCATGACAGGATAGGGAGAGAGCTCAGGGATGGCCTCGTTGGCCGTGAAAGAGCTGACTGTGAATTCAGGGACAGCCTCTTTAGCCATGACAGGACTGGCAGAGGTTTTATGTGTGACCACTGACTGAGCTCTTGGGCTTGAGCAGGCTCTGGAGCAGATTCATGGACTGGAGAACAGTTTGCAGCCCATACACACAAGATGGCAACCGCCATCATGGGCAGTACAGCTGACAGAGGGAGGACCTCCAGGCTGAACAGCATTGAAGCCACAGGGTTTGAGAGCTTTGTGGCCACTGGGTAGCCAGCCGCTCACACTGACATCATTGGTGTATAACACTGGCCATTAGTCATGACATGATTGAGACAGGGGACTCGAAGATGGCGCCAACGCTGATGGCTGCCTCCGTGGCGTGCTCCACAATTGTTTTTATGTTTTTGTTAGTTTGTCCTGTCTTTAGTTATATCCCTGCAATCAGTTTCACCAGAGACGAATTGCTGGACATTCGGCAGTACACACCACCCGATATTTCACCGGTTTTCAACTATTCTGATGTTTTGCTGGACATTGTAGTCGGGGGAGCTGCGGCGCTGATCAAGCGCTTCAGGACGCACAGACGGGGGAAGCGAGGCGGCGCGCTCGTGAAGCTCAGGCAGCTCGGATTCAGAACGCCGTTGCCTAGCATCCATCTGGCTAACCTCCGCTCTCTACCCAACAAAACTGACGAACTCCTTCTGCTCTCCCGGACAAATAAGGATTTTTCAAACTCTGCTGCTCTGTGTTTCACGGAAACCTGGCTGAAAGACGCCATTCCGGACAGCGCGTTGAGTCTGCCGGGCTTTCAGCTGTTTAGAGCTCTGATGTTGCATTACATATTAAAAGCCCTCCAAAATCTCATATCTTGACGACCTGCTGCTTCTCCCACGCTATCCCCGGAGGTAATGTTACTATTTACATATGATTAAGATCGGAAAGAACTACCTATATGATAATTAAGCTCTTTGTAGAGAAAGGAGCATAGTTTAATACACAATTTGGAGTGGAAGCTGGGTCGAGGCAGACTATAATTTCTTACAAAATGCTAATTTTAGAAGAAAATTTCAGACGGCACTTAGGCTTTTGCATCTGAACTCTTCATATGTAATCTGGCATTTTTTTTTATTTTTTTACAGAAATTCTAAGCTGATGCATGAATATATATTTATACATATATTTCAAGGCTGCAATTTGGAAAAACTTTCAAGCTAATGCTGCTGAAAAGGAGGTCAAGGGGACTATGTGTCAGGGTCTGGCGTCTGGTGTTTCTCCCTCTCACCACCACAGGTCGCCATTTCCCATCCTCCCGGACTCCTTTACCTCCACTCACCTGTTCTCTCATTACCTTATTATTGATTTATTTGTCCCAGCTGTTTACCTGATTGCCTCTCCCTTATAAGCTCCCTGTGTTTTCTGTTTTGGGCTCGTTCGTCTCACATAGGTGTCGGATAATGCCTTTGGATTGTGGCTGCCCTGTGCTCAGTTTATGGCTTGTGGTGAGCTTTTATGTTACTCTGGCTTTTTCCCCTTTGGGGTGGTTTCAGTTGTGTTTATTGTTTATTTTTGGGAGTTATAAATAAAGACGCCCCATCTGCCTGCACTTGAGTCTTCGCCTCTTTCGAACCGTGACAAGAAGAGGTGGCTCCAGCTGGCAGATCAGAAGGGCGGACTTCGGGAGGCAGACTCACTCTGAGTTTAAAAGTCCCATCTCTTTAACCTTCCATACACATGACAGCATCACATTTCTATAATTCAAATCCCTTAAAGCATCTTTATGCTGCACCAATTAGGGTAAGCAGAAACACTTGGTAACACTTCCCATAATATCTAATGTACTTGTTAATTTGTAAGAAGAATGACATCAATGCTTATATTAGTCACTTATATACTGTCTCACCTTTATCCCTAGGTTACAGTAATCAGCTGATCCAGTCGGTATCCAGACCAGACGGTGGACCTGCACCCAGGAACGACCACAACACATCCCTGAATGTCAGCGGAGAACATGTCAACTACATGACAGATCCCTGTGAAGACCTCATTGATGGCCCCAGCACAGATCCTCAGCAAAGACTACGAGAACCAGACAAGCCCTCTGCACAGACCCTTTTTATCAGCTTCACCTGCTGGCATGACGTTTCTTCAAGCAGAAGAAGTTGGATTTAATATTCAGAATGATATCAATCCACAATCTGATTTGTGATGCAGCCCGGAATAATCACACCACATTAATTTGTTTGGCCAGAGAAGAACTGGTTTCCTGACTGAGCCTGGTGTTGATATCGTTTGGGTTCTTTGCTACTGTTGCCTTTAGTCTTGCTTAGTTGAAGACACCTAATATTCAGCAATATTATTGAATTGACTGCACTGACACCATTGGATAAGAACTGAACTGACCTGAAATATGGCATCCAGAGTTGGTTCCAGAGTTGTATGCCCACAAATGTTGAAAGAGGGGTGTACTAACCTTTTCATAACACTGCATGAGTGTGATGAATCCCACTGGAGGTGAGTTGTAGTGATGTTACATTCTGTGCTGAGGCTTCGGATCGTGTGTCGAGAAATCCCGGCAGCTTTCAGTGAAGCGCGTATCGAGGCTTGTATCGCTTCAGAGCAATGATGTCATTGCTGACGTCCGAAGCCTCACTTGGCCTGACTGGTTCAGGAAGCAGTTCAAGACTTGTAAATTCACAGTCCTCTGCCCTGTTAAACTCAGCCACTTTCCAGTTTTAGACTAATAATATTGCCCCTCCCGCCTATTATGAGCAAAGACTTCATTTACACACATTCGATAGCCCCATTCATTTCAAGCCAATACGTTTATTACACAGTTATGTTATATTATGTTACAGAAGCATTATATACAACTAGAAAACACACATTATATTCATATAAATAGATTAGTCTATGTGGAAGTGGATTTTTTTTCTTCACCATTATTTCTAAGCCTTAACTGGCTCAAAATACAATGTATCACAGATCACATCAGTTCATCTGTAATGTCTCTGTTTGTTTTACACTCTTTGGCCACCAGGTGGTAATGTGAGCAAATAAAGCCTCGAGAAATGGACCCTTTTTTGAACCACTTGTCTGAAAAGCTTCAATGCTTCATGAGGCTTCATCTCGCCATCACTAGCCAGTTGTAGATGAACCCAAGTGCAGCATTATTCCATTTAATGAGAGCAAAACAAACAAAACTAAACCATAACTTGACAAGACTTGAAACCACGACACTCACTATCAGTAGTACAGGAAATAACATCAGAACATGACAAACTAACATGGCAACCAAGAGGGCTTAAATACTTTGACAAGAGGAACACATGACAAAACCAACAAATGAGAACATGGCACATGCAACCAAGGAACCAATCAGAACATAACACATGGTCAAGTGTAGCACGTGACATGATCACATGAGGAGCAAGGAAACACATGACAAACAGGAACAATGACAGAGAATAACAAAACAAAAGACATGGAAACCTAAATGTTAACAAAACCCCAAAAAAGATGTGACTTATTCCCCCCTCTAAGAACGGCACCTGATGCCCTAGTGAAACACCAACCCCAAAAACAAACAAAAAGGTCCAGAAGTGTGGAGGACTGGAGGCGGTCTTGGGGGGCAGAATGGAGGGCCAGGTTCGTGAAGTAGAACTGGAACAGGATCCTGGAGCAATGGCGGGCCTGGACCATGAAGCAGAGGTGGACCTGTACTGTGAAGCAGTGGTGGAACTGGACCATGGGGTAAGGGCAGATCTGAACCAAGCAATGGCAGGTCTAGACTGTGGAGCAGAAGTTCATGAAACAGTTGAGAACGTGCATCGTGGAATCATTGTGGACCTGGACTGTGGAGCAATGGCAAGCCTGGAAGCCAGGGTGGAACCGAAGACCACCAGGGCAGAGCAGGCGGAGCTGAAGACCACCAGGGCAGAGCAAGTGGGACTGAGGATCCCCACAGTGGAGCAGATGACCACCAGGGTGGAGCCAGAGGAAGCAGGTGACCAGAGCGGAGTAGGTGACCAAGGTGAAGCCTGCAGAGCAGAAGACCACCACAGGTCAGGAGGTCATGGGGAGCAGAGACATGGCCGTGACAGAACAGGCAAAGTAACCTTGAACGGTCTCAGTGGCAGTAACATTACAGGCAGAGAGTTTGTGAGTGGCCTCCATGGTCATGACATGACAGGCGTTGTTTAAAGATGGCCTCCTGGCCATGATAGGACAGGCAAGGGGTTCTGGGACCGCCTCCTTGGCCATGACAGGGAAGCCTGTGAGTTCAGGGATAGTCTCTTTGGCCATGACAGGATAGGGAGAGAGCTCAGGGATGGCCTCGTTGGCCGTGAAAGAGCTGACTGTGAATTCAGGGACAGCCTCTTTAGCCATGACAGGACTGGCAGAGGTTTTATGTGTGACCACTGACTGAGCTCTTGGGCTTGAGCAGGCTCTGGAGCAGATTCATGGACTGGAGAACAGTTTGCAGCCCATACACACAAGATGGCAACCGCCATCATGGGCAGTACAGCTGACAGAGGGAGGACCTCCAGGCTGAACAGCATTGAAGCCACAGGGTTTGAGAGCTTTGTGGCCACTGGGTAGCCAGCCGCTCACACTGACATCATTGGTGTATAACACTGGCCATTAGTCATGACATGATTGAGACAGGGGACTCGAAGATGGCGCCAACGCTGATGGCTGCCTCCGTGGCGTGCTCCACAATTGTTTTTATGTTTTTGTTAGTTTGTCCTGTCTTTAGTTATATCCCTGCAATCAGTTTCACCAGAGACGAATTGCTGGACATTCGGCAGTACACACCACCCGATATTTCACCGGTTTTCAACTATTCTGATGTTTTGCTGGACATTGTAGTCGGGGGAGCTGCGGCGCTGATCAAGCGCTTCAGGACGCACAGACGGGGGAAGCGAGGCGGCGCGCTCGTGAAGCTCAGGCAGCTCGGATTCAGAACGCCGTTGCCTAGCATCCATCTGGCTAACCTCCGCTCTCTACCCAACAAAACTGACGAACTCCTTCTGCTCTCCCGGACAAATAAGGATTTTTCAAACTCTGCTGCTTCTGAAAAAATAAGGATTCAATTCTCTTCCAGTGAAAAGTCTAAAAGAAATCACCAATTACCAGACACCATCCCCCAGCCTTGCGGAGAATCAACAACTGGCAGACGATCTGAACAAGTTCTACTGCAGGTTTGAAAAAGCACCCCACACCCGCCCTGAACATTCCTTATTTACTTTTTTATTTTTTATTATCTGTGTTTTTTGTTCTGTCACTGTCATTCTGTTACACTGTGGAAGCTTCTGTCACGAAAACAAATTCCTTGTATGTGTAAACATACCTGGCAATAAAGCTCATTCTGATTCTGATTCTGTCATCTGTCTTGGCCCAAGCTCCGCATCCACAGGCATGATGTGAACAGGCTCTGGCTTGGCAGGTGTGGCGTGAATAAATCCTGACATGGTATGTGGAAACACTCTGGTGTGGTGGGTACTGTGGGATTGTGGGGTTCTTCTACAATACCCGCAGTAAAAGAAGAACCATAGAGCAACAGGGCATAATTAGTGTATTGAGCCAAAGTCCAGTTGGGAGTATGGAGAGGCATTAACTGAGAAATATTTTCATATAAAACAAAATGAAAAATGTCTTTAAGTGCTACATCATTAAAATTCACTTGATCAAAGTCCACAGAAGTCCTCCACAAAATCTTCAAAGGCCTGACTGTCTTGACGAAGGTGAAGACGATTAACTGCTCTGTTTATTTATAAGGTTGTGTATTCTCTGACGAATCCCACTGGAGACGAGTTGTAGATAAACCCAAGTGCAGCTTTATTCCATTTAACGAGAGCAAAACAAACAAAACTAAACCATAATTTGAAACGACTTGAAACCATGACACTTACCGTACAGAAAATAAAATCAATACATGACAAACTAACATGGCAACCAAGAGGGCTTAAATACTTTGACGAGGAACACATGACAAAACCAAACAATAGGCTTGTTCGAGATGCACTACACTAGCCTGCTGGCGAGAGTAGCCACTTGCAGTTGGGGCGGAATTAAAAGATGTCTTGATGGAGACGTCAAGTCGGACACTTTCTGCTCCCGGTAATGATGCTCTCGCAGTGTTTGCATACTCTATCACAGATTAAGTAAATTAAATGCAATATTTTGTCAAATACACAGAAATGTTTTTATGAGCAACAGAAACACTTCTTATATACTGCTTAATACAGCGCCATCTGTTCAAGAATAAAGTTCAGCATAAACAGGCTACTAAATACCAATAAAGTGGGGGTATATATGCTGTTATCAGTGTTTTTAATAAAAATGACTCAAGATAACAGTGCAACTACACTAAAAAAGCTTTTACTGTAATATATATGTGTGTGTGTGTGTGTGTGTGTGTGTGTGTGTGTGTGCTTTGGTTGCTTGATTAATGGACTAATCTCCACAATTTTAAATAATTTTCCAGTGATTCATTTTTCTATAAGCAAAGGACCTTCAGGTGATATATATCTGCAATTTGTATTGCATAAATAAAGATGGAACACATTCAAGTTAGCAATGCTAATGTATTGCAATGATTTTAAATTGTTTTGACTGATTTGTTTTTCTCAATGTGTGTAGAAGCTGTACATTTTGTATGAGGAAATTCATTGTTTGCTTTATCAGATATATCTTTGGATAAATAAATAAAGTGTGGGTTGCTGGATATCATAACATTTTATCCATTAAATATCTAAATATATAGGCTTTAATTCTGTCATTCAAATATAATTGTGTTTTCATTTCCATTCACAGGTGGAAACAACAGATTCCATCATAGACTTGACAATGTAATACATAATATATTACTTGCATATGAGGCTTCATTTAAATAAATAAATACATAAATAAATAAATAAATGCATAGGCAGCGTTGAAGACATGCACTGATAACCAATGTCCCACTGGAAGAGAAATCATGGGATTTGAAGTTTAAGTCCCACTTAAAAAAATTATAATAAAAAATAAATAAATTAACCAGTAACTGTCTACAAAAAGCCTGAATGAACGGTTGCTCAGTTGCATGAAAAATTGTTTAAAAAAAGGATAATTCTGTCATTAATTATGTATTTGCAGTCACCTTCCAAACCTGTATGCTTCAAAAGCAGAATTTGAAGAATCTTAATGCAGCTCTTTTTCATACTTCATGGCAACCATGTCTACTGTATCTAAGCTCAAAAAATGACAAAAGAAAAAATCAAATAGCTCTATACATGTAAGTTTTGCACTCTACCACAGCCACATGACAGCTTTGTGCAAGAAAAACACCAATACTGAAATCATCATTGACTTATAATCTGTAGCTCAAGTCTAATACGGCTCCTTTCAAGACATCTGTCATGTTTGACTTCATTTACATCATGAAACGTCATTTATTCTGGTGCGTCATTGCTATATAATCGTACACTCATGCATACATGTTTGGAAGGAATGAGAAAGAATCCATAATGACAGAATTTTCATTTTGGATGAACCATTATTTGAGAGTGACATGTCAAGTCCAAGTTTGACATTCAGTTTTGCTACCAAATCCACCTTTTCTTGATATTCTTTCTTGAGTTACCAGTTAGCTAAAAAGTTTTTTTTGTTTAGTTAACAAGTTGAGTGTTGTAATATCCTCTTGCAAGACTTTAAGGCATATGTATTTCCTCTTCCAATGTAGCGAAGATAAAGAAGGTTTCATGACCACATCTTTTGTTTTTGCTACAATCAGTTTCTCATCCTCTAAAGGAAGTCGCTGTTGATCTCGTTGGAGAGTTGGCTGACTGGCACCTCACTGTGGGTGGAGCCAATGAGAATGCGTGCTGTTCTTTGGGGTGTGATGTCCAGGTAATGCCCTGTTTGTCCTTCTGGACAATGTTTGCATGACTGGTGGCTCACATTCAGTCCATTAGAGACCCACATGAGGTTACACTTATCCTTTGTGTTCAGTTTTGAAAGGCTTTTTGTGCTTTTTTGTTGGCTGTCAGTCTGGCATATGCAGGGACAGAGTGTTCTCTTGCATCTTGTGGCATCCCGGCACAAGGATGTTCGGAAGCTGGGCTTAATGACGAGGTAGACCATTGGATTGTAGAGGGTGGATGACTTGGCAAACATGGCCGCCAGGGCAAACGCTATTGGAGGTACCAAGTCTGGTTCAGCAAAGGCCGCCCACATGGATACCACAGCGTACGGACTCCACGCCATCAGAAATCCGATACATACTGCCACTGACAGCTATGTGAAGAGGAAACACATACATTGACAAAAATTTCAACACACATCCTTTAATTCAGACAGACATACTGTATATTTGCAATGGGTCAATTAAATGATTTTTTTCAGGATTACTAAGTGTATTCAAAAGGACATTAACAAACAATAAAAACACATTTGAATATACATCTTCTAGAAAGTGAACATGATCATTTAAAATCTGAATAAAATTCATTTTGTTTTGTTGTTTTGGGTCAAATAATCTTAAAAAGGTACAGAAGCTTATTTCCGCTACAGAATAATAATAATTATAAAAAAGGTAATTCTGATTTTTTTTATCTTACAATTCAGACTTTTTACCAGTAATTCTGAGAAAAATAAAAAAATATGCAGAATTGCATGATATAAATTTAGAATAGTAAAAAAAAAAAATGCAATTACAAAGGATTTTTTTGTTGTTGACAGAAACAGGTTTTGGGGAAAAAGTAATTGCAATGTTTTACCTCACATGTTTTTTCTTTCTTTCTTTTTTTCCTCTTTTTCTCAGAATTACAAGGAAAAAAGTCAGAATTGTGAAATATGAACTCAGAATTATTCACAGTCCAACACTGAACTAACAGGACAATTAAATCGATGAAATAAATCAAACTCCATTCATTTATTTCATCGATTTAATTGTCCTGTTAGTTCATTGTTGGACTATTTGTCTCAGCACTGATCTCTGCCTGCTCTTCAGACATTTGACAGCAAGAGCTTCCACTCTCTCTGGCAGCGGCAGGTCGCAGCGCCACTTCCGGTGGCATCCCCAGATGCCACGGCAGGTGCCAGAGTTCGTGGCAGCTGCCACGGTCTTTCTCGCCGTTTTTGCTGTTTGCTCGCTAAAACTACACTGTTCTCAGTGCTGTTTTATTTAAATGATGATGCAAAGTTCCCACAATTGTATTATTATTATTATTAAACATTTTTATGTATCAGCTGCCACAGTTCTTGCCAGGAGTCACAGGCAGCTGCCGCGGTCTTTCTCGCCGTTTCTGCTGTTTGCTCGGTAAAAACTACACTGTTCTCAGTGGCGAGCTTTAAATGCTCTCCAGCTATCTGAAGCCAAGTGAATTTGAATTAGATGTTTATCTTTTATCAGCTGGGGAAAAAAATAAAATTCTAAAAGTGATTCCAGTTATATCTGTGGTAACTTGGCATAAAAAACCACACAAGAGAGAGGAATGCAATCGGTAATCTTTACTAATAACTGCCCTTATCTTACAGGATTGAACAACAAGCATGACCTGACTATCCAACAGGACAGAATGTTCTTCTGCAACAGGTAAATTGCCTCTCAACATAAGCATATACACCCACTAGTGGTAACAACTGGAACTGCTAGAATTGTACTCAGTCCCCTGCATCATTGTTTATCTTTGTTGTTAAAGTTATAGCTGTGGTTTGGTGTGCAGTTCTTAGAGAAGAACAATTATTAAACCTAATAGGTAACGTTAGAGTTATCATCCTTGGTGTGAAAGTGTTGCTTGCCTTGATAATCTCTACTAATTGACATTACAAATGTTCCAAAGAATGAAAACCAAACACTCATAACAGTCCACATGTTTAACTCTGACACACTTTCCATTATTTCATCTCTGTCATCACTCATAATTTAAAAATAAATGTTTTTTTACTAAACATGAATATGACTAAAAACAACACAAATGATGATCTGTGCACTCATATGTATTCATGGTTTCAGGAGAATATGTTAGAGTATGAGAATATGTTGTCAAATAAGGTCTCATTAGTTATTGTTAGGCAATGCATTAACTTACATGAGCAATACATTTGTTACAGCATTTATTATTAATCTTTGTTAATGTTAATGCTATGTCTATTATGCTATGTAACTTTCTGTAACAAAGAAGGTTTTCAGCATAGGAGGGCTTGCATTCTCTTCATTTGCTTAGCTGAACTAACATAGTGTTACTGTTCACAGAAGCACTAAACTATGCTTCTTGTGCTTAGCAGCTCTAACATAACTTCATGAGAATAAAACTCCTAAAATATTCAAATCTGACTTTCTGTATTGCAAATAACATAACTGTATTGGCAGAAACATCTTTCATTTGGGCAAGCTTTAGCCTTAACATTGCATAAACCAAAATTCTCTAAAAGAGAAAGAAGGTTTTCAGCATCTTGGGCTTGAATTCTCCATTTTTTTAGTTGCACTAACATTGTGTAACATTATGTATACAATGACAAGAACGATATTTATTAATTATATTGCTTTTTGTTAGTAGTAGTTCTAAAGTCTGGCAGCGGCAGGTCGCAGCGCCACTTCCGGTGGCATCCCCAGATGCCACGGTAGGTGCCAGAGTTCGTGGCAGCTGCCACGGTCTTTCTCGCTGTTTTTGCTGTTTGCTCGCTAAAACTACACTGTTCTCAGTGGCGAGCTTTAAATGCTCTCCAGCTATCTGAAGCCAAGTGAATTTGAATTAGATGTTTATCTTTTATCAGCTGGGGAAAAAAAATAAAATTCTAAAAGTGATTCCAGTTATATCTGTGGTAACTTGGCATAAAAAACCACACAAGAGAGAGGAATGCAATCGGTAATCTTTACTAATAACTGCCCTTATCTTACAGGATTGAACAACAAGCATGACCTGACTATCCAACAGGACAGAATGTTCTTCTGCAACAGGTAAATTGCCTCTCAACATAAGCATATAAACATTTTTATGTATCAGCTGCCACAGTTCTTGCCAGGAGTCACAGGCAGCTGCCGCGGTCTTTCTCGCCGTTTCTGCTGTTTGCTCGGTAAAAACTACACTGTTCTCAGTGGCGAGCTTTAAATGCTCTCCAGCTATCTGAAGCCAAGTGAATTTGAATTAGATGTTTATCTTTTATCAGCTGGGGAAAAAAATAAAATTCTAAAAGTGATTCCAGTTATATCTGTGGTAACTTGGCATAAAAAACCACACAAGAGAGAGGAATGCAATCGGTAATCTTTACTAATAACTGCCCTTATCTTACAGGATTGAACAACAAGCATGACCTGACTATCCAACAGGACAGAATGTTCTTCTGCAACAGGTAAATTGCCTCTCAACATAAGCATATACACCCACTAGTGGTAACAACTGGAACTGCTAGAATTGTACTCAGTCCCCTGCATCATTGTTTATCTTTGTTGTTAAAGTTATAGCTGTGGTTTGGTGTGCAGTTCTTAGAGAAGAACAATTATTAAACCTAATAGGTAACGTTAGAGTTATCATCCTTGGTGTGAAAGTGTTGCTTGCCTTGATAATCTCTACTAATTGACATTACAAATGTTCCAAAGAATGAAAACCAAACACTCATAACAGTCCACATGTTTAACTCTGACACACTTTCCATTATTTCATCTCTGTCATCACTCATAATTTAAAAATAAATGTTTTTTTACTAAACATGAATATGACTAAAAACAACACAAATGATGATCTGTGCACTCATATGTATTCATGGTTTCAGGAGAATATGTTAGAGTATGAGAATATGTTGTCAAATAAGGTCTCATTAGTTATTGTTAGGCAATGCATTAACTTACATGAGCAATACATTTGTTACAGCATTTATTATTAATCTTTGTTAATGTTAATGCTATGTCTATTATGCTATGTAACTTTCTGTAACAAAGAAGGTTTTCAGCATAGGAGGGCTTGCATTCTCTTAATTTGCTTAGCTGAACTAACATAGTGTTACTGTTCACAGAAGCACTAAACTATGCTTCTTGTGCTTAGCAGCTCTAACATAACTTCATGAGAATAAAACTCCTAAAATATTCAAATCTGACTTTCTGTATTGCAAATAACATAACTGTATTGGCAGAAACATCTTTCATTTGGGCAAGCTTTAGCCTTAACATTGCATAAACCAAAATTCTCTAAAAGAGAAAGAAGGTTTTCAGCATCTTGGGCTTGAATTCTCCATTTTTTTAGTTGCACTAACATTGTGTAACATTATGTATACAATGACAAGAACGATATTTATTAATTATATTGCTTTTTGTTAGTAGTAGTTCTAAAGTGGACTATCAAAATAAAGTATCGTCGTTATCACGTTTACCTGATTAATTATTCCACTTGACATTTTAGTTATTTAGAAAATTATCAAATCAGTTAAATACAATAAATTAATTCAATCAATCACACTAGTGAGCAATCAGTATTACTACCACCACCTCCAACAAGTTGTGGCATATCTATTCTCCTTCAACTCCTACCTTGACGATAAGTGTCTGCACATTGGAGATTTTGTTCTGAGGAGAGACATGCTGCTGCACTGCATGCTGGGCCCCCCGGACTGTCACCAGGATGAGCGTATAGGAGAGGATGATGATGGTGCAGGGGACGATGTAACAGAAGATGAAGAGGAAGATGATGTAGATCATGGCAGGTGTGTTGTAGCTGGGCGCGTGCCAGTCGATGCAGCAGGCAGTGCCGTAAGGCTCTGATCCGTACTGACCCCAGCCAGAGAGCGGACCTACTGCAAACACTGCAGCGTAACACCACACCCCAACCACCAGCAGACGCGCGTGGGACGAGGAGAATTTATTACCTGAACCAACACAAAACAGAGCATGAGTGATTGATCATGTTCAAAATAGCATACAACCATACTGTGCCTGCAGGGGATAGTATTTATGCTCTACATCATATGCAAATTTTGGTTATAGTTAAGGTTTGGTTTAGGGATGGTTGTTTGTATTTATGCATAATTTTTTTTACTACAGTAAGTACATGTTTAACTATATCATCTTAAAATAAATTGTTACACAGATTTTCTACATTTCTAAATTGTTACACAGTTTTAGTAATTTTTTGTTTTTGGTAATTTTAGTACATTAGGTTAAACTAAATGGAGACTAAATGAATTTTGCCTTGGCAACTATGGGTTGCATTAGTCTCAGATTTACTAACAAATGCATGTATGTGTGTGCATGTTTATGTGGTTTGTGAGGACACAAATTTGTATAATAACATGGGTATGACATCGGTATTACAACGAGAAGGTGATTTATGAGGACATTTTCAGTGTCCGTGTAATTCAAAAGGCTTATAAATAATTCAGAATGAGTTTTTTTGAAAATCTAAAAATGCAGAAAGTCTCCTGTGAGGGGTAGGTTTAGGGGTAGGGTTGGTGTAGGGTGATAGAAAATACGGTTTGTACAGTATAAAAACCATTACGCCTATGGAGAGTCCCCATAAAATATAAATAAAATATAAATAAAAACAAACCTGTGTGTGTGTGTGTATGCATACATCATTTTTAAAAAATTTTATATATGTAACATCAGTGATAAAATTGATCCTGTGAAAGGACAGCCAGATATAAATACACAGTGTTTCCATACACATGCAGTATAGCAACGCATTAAGTTGCTTTGGATAAAAGTGTCTGCCAAAATGCAGTTAATGTGACAACAATTTGCTACTATTTTGTACTAATACTATCTGAAATAATTATCATTGCATAATGCATTCTATCTCACTTATTATTATTAATTAAATGTAGTAAACCTAAGTAGCCCTCATGTTGCCATCGTCTCTCGTCGTGTATTGATGTTGTAACCCGCTGTCGGTGAGTCTAGTCTGTTTATGTCATGTCAAGTCTCGGATTAATGTTTGGATGACCTGTAAATAAACTGCACTTAGGTTCTTCACTACGCTCGCCTTCAGTGGACTGAATTCGTTACAGAATACACTACCTACAGCTAAATGAACCCAGCAGATTGCCTAGTTCATCTCCGACAGGGAGACCTATCCATAGAGGATTACGTGGCTGAGTTCTGTGAGCTTTACTACCAGGTAGATTTTAATGAAACATTCCTTAAGGACATTTTCCGGACAAAAATGTATCAAGTTTAATGCCACGCAATATCCCACACTGGTCACTTGAACAATATATAGACTTTGCTCTGTGAATGAGTGGCTCTGCCTTCACTGAGGGTGTCATGCAGGAGGAACATAACACTTCACCAAAGCCTGTTCACGTCATGTCTGCCAAGCCAGAGTCTGCTAACGTCATGTCTGCTACCCCAGGGCCTGCTCACGACACGTCTGTCAAGCCAGAGTTTGCTCACGTCATGCCGGCACATCAAGAGATTCTTTACAACATGGCCGCATTCAAGAGCTTCATCGCAAGATGGCCGCCACATAGGAGTCTCTTCACAAAATGGCCACCCTTCTATAGTCTCATCACGTCTCAACTGATCTTCCAGAGTCTCGTCACGACATGGCCGCCACGCCTGAGTCCCCGGCCAAGATGGCCACCACGCCTGAGTCGGACGCGGAGCTTGGGCCAAGACTGAAAGGTTTGATGTAACCCGCTGTCGGTGAGTCTAGTCTGTTTATGTCATGTCAAGTCTCGGATTAATGTTTGGATGACCTGTAAATAAACTGCACTTAGGTTCTTCACTACGCTCGCCTTCAGTGGACTGAATTCGTTACAGAATACACTACCTACAGCTAAATGAACCCAGCAGATTGCCTAGTTCATCTCCGACAGGGAGACCTATCCATAGAGGATTACGTGGCTGAGTTCTGTGAGCTTTACTACCAGGTAGATTTTAATGAAACATTCCTTAAGGACATTTTCCGGACAAAAATGTATCAAGTTTAATGCCACGCAATATCCCACACTGGTCACTTGAACAATATATAGACTTTGCTCTGTGAATGAGTGGCTCTGCCTTCACTGAGGGTGTCATGCAGGAGGAACATAACACTTCACCAAAGCCTGTTCACGTCATGTCTGCCAAGCCAGAGTCTGCTAACGTCATGTCTGCTACCCCAGGGCCTGCTCACGACACGTCTGTCAAGCCAGAGTTTGCTCACGTCATGCCGGCACATCAAGAGATTCTTTACAACATGGCCGCATTCAAGAGCTTCATCGCAAGATGGCCGCCACACAGGAGTCTCTTCACAAAATGGCCGCCTTACTAGAGTCTCATCACGTCTCAACTGATCTTCCAGAGTCTCGTCACGACATGGCCGCCACGCCTGAGTCCCCGGCCAAGATGGCCACCACGCCTGAGTCGGACGCGGAGCTTGGGCCAAGACTGAAAGGTTTGATTTCTAGTGTGATGGACCCACCTCTGATGTCGGTGCGAGCTGCAGGCATCCCGGTGACGTACGCACTCTCAAGCCCCGCCATCTTAGAGGTAATGCCACACTCTGCTGCCCTTACTGTAATGGCGGTCGCCATTTTAAGTGTGTGGGCTGCACACTGTGCTCCAGAGTCCTCTCCTGTCCACGAGTCTGCTTCTGAGGCCTCTTCTGTCCACGAGTCTGCCTCAGAGGCCTCTCCTGTCTATGAATCTGCTCCTGAGGCCTTTCCTGTCCATGAATCTGCCCCAGTGGCCTCTCCTGCCTATGAGTCTCTCTCAGAGCCCTCTCCTAACCACGAGTCTGCTCCAAGGGCCTTTCCTGTGCCTCCAGAAGTGGTAGCATCCACTGCAGAACCTCCTGAGGTGGGGACGTCTGCTTCCGAACTCAATGCCTGCCCTGTCACGGCCACAGAGGCCATTCATGAACTCACAGACTGTCTTGCCACGGCCACGGAGGCCGTTCATGAACTCACTGTCTGCTCTGTCATGGCCACGGAGGTTGTTCACGAACTCACTGCCTGTCCTGCTACGGCCAAGGAGGCCGTTCCCGAACTCACTGTCTGTCCTGCCCGTTCTGCCCTGTTCTGCCTGCTCCACCATGGCTCCCTGGTTATATACGATAATAACGAAGGCGAAGCTTGTTGATGCTATGAAGGAGAGTGGAACGATGGGAGATGCCGTTTTCACCATCCAGAGATGTCCGAATCATGTTCACTGATGTAATGAATAAATTTTTTTTAACCTGTACCTTCCAAAGTTATTCAAACAGCGAGTAAATTATACAGAGAAAGCGAGCGAAGAACATTTACATCGTCAAGGAACAGTAACTGACTTCAGTCAAGCGTGAGTTTAAGCTCTCTCAAAAACTCCCCTTATAATCAGTAAAGCTGTCTATACACTGTTTGATGACTGCATCTCCTACTTACATCATACGTACTTCTGGATTTTGATATTTATGATGAGAGAATTCGCGAGAGAGCAAAATTCAGTCAGCGAGCGCACGCACTGTGTTTGAGCGATGACTCATCTGAACGCCTCTGATCGTAAAAAGAATCATCATGGTGCAATATTGAGCAGATCAAAATTTAATGCTGCAGTCAACACTTTTCATTTAATTTTCATTTTATTTGCTACAGCTGTAATAGATTTAGTTGAACTGTACAGCAGCATTTTTGTCAACGTATGTTGCCATAGTTTCTAAAAGCAGAAACCGATAGCATGGTTATTACGTAACTGATAGGCGACAATAAACCGGGATGAGCCATTATTTAAAATTGGAATTTCTCTGCATTTACAAATCCTTGGGAACTTTTGGGATAACGTAAGTGCACAACTGCAGGAAATATTTAAAAATGTGCAAGTGGTTTTTGGATATCTTATTACAAAATTTCTTACATATTGTGCCTTTAAATCAGCTTCTCATCGTGTTTACAATTCAAACCATCAAATGGCACTTTTCCACTGCATGGTACGGCACGGTACAGCTCGGTACGGTTCACTTTTGGGGGGGGTTTCCACTGGGTACAGTACCTGGTACTTGGTACTTTTTTTAGTACCACTTCGGTTGGGGTTCCAAGTGAATCGTACCGTTACCAAAACGTGACGTGTAAACTCTGCTGATCACGGATTGGCCGGAGAGAATCGTCACTACCCGCGTCACTGAACTTGCGACACAAACACAAAAGAACCGCTAGATTTAAATCAGCACAGCCAGCGAAGGATCGAACGCAACTGTTTTGAACGAGCGCACCTTTTTTTAACAACCAAAAAGTTTTGTTGTCTGTTGCAGAAGTACAGATGTTCCTCTCGTTGATAGTAGAGGAGCGGATCCAACAAGAGCTTGATGGGGGTGATGCGGAATGAAAAAGTTTTTTTTAGGAGTCGTGGCAGTAGAGGCGGCGCAACTATAACGACATGTGAATGCGAGCCGAACCGTGCCGTATTGAGCCATACTGAGCAGAGTCGTACCACGCAGCGGAAAAGCGCTAAAAGTGACTACAAGGAGCAAAGTGTGTAAAAAGAGCAGTTTGTAAAATGTTCATGAAAATATTATTATAGAAACTGTCACATTTGACTGATGAGCTTTGTGATGTTGTGGTATATTGTAAACGAGGTTAAATAATGTGGAATGGCCTAATTATTACGAAAAAATGTCGTTATTACGAGAAAAGATGTTGTTTTAACGAGAAAAGATGTCGTTATTACGAGAAAAGATGTTGTTTTAACGAGAAAAGATGTCGTTATTACGAGAAAAGATGT